>NC_136875.1:16291426-16301426 GCF_951799975.1 Gobius niger
CAGCCCAACACGTCTGAGAGGCTTCATCATGCAGTACTTTATGCAGTACTTTTTACTTGTACTATGTACCACATCTGTGGGATGATGATACTTCTGCAAACATCTACATGTGGGTCTTAGCTTTCAAATGAGGCGTTGCTCTGGCCTGTGGGCTGTGAGCTCCAGTCCACAAGCTTTAGAACTGACCTGGAGGTGAAGGACCTCACATGGAGGACCCTGATCATGACTGTTCTCCTGAGGTGAGGCCTGAGGACAAACCATCAGCCGGTTACTGAGACCAGGAGATGAGGAGATGATGAAGCACCGTGAAGCCCTGTGAAGCACCATGAAGCACCAGGAGGAGTCCTCAACCAAACAGCCGTCAGGGCACCAGGTTTCCTCTGAGGTCCTGTTCGACCTCCAGAGGTTCTGACCTGTTGTTCCCCAGTAAAGCTGCACCAAACACTAGGGCGGCTCCATTATTGAAAAATAATAATCACCATTATTTTGTCATAATTGAAATCACGATTATTCAAACGATTATTTGTTTCCTTTGAAAAAAAGTCTATCTTTATTTATGTATTTATTAATCAAAACACTATGATGATATTTTATGTTTTCTGCACAGTCATAAAAGTACAAATGCTTAAAGTATGCCTTGATTAAAGAGAGGTCTCTGTTTCACACCTGCCCCCTGCTGGCCGGCCCTCACACCTGCCCCCTGCTGGCCTCACACCTGCCCCCTGCTGGCCAGCCCTCACACCTGAGCAGCGCGGCCTGATGACATCATCACTCAGCGCCGTTTGTTTTCATGTCAGACAAAAGCCTGAGCCACGGCACGAGAAAAGCGAAGGGAAAAATATCCCAGCGGCTGAAATAAGGCAAGTCTGCTCTACAAAAAAAGAAATTTGCATTAAAAAATTAAAAAATTATAATCGATTTTTTGTGATTATGCTAATTTTGTAATCGTTTATTGTTGTAATCGAAATCGTAATTGAATTTGGATGAATTGCACAGCCCTACCAAACACTACGACTAAAACTATTCGACCCGCCATCTTTTATCTCAGACGCCTTTCTGAGACGGTCATGTGACCTGAGTCATGTGACCCGAGTCATGTGACCTGAGTCATGTAACCTGAGTCATGTGACCTGAGTCATGTGACCTGAGTCATGTGACCTGAGTCATGTGACCTGAGTCATGTGACCTGAGAGAGAGGACGCTGTAGGACAGTTTTTGCTCAGATACAAAAATACTGAGCAGATCCTGAAGTATCTGCTCCAGGCTCTGGTTCATCATGTTTATACAGGTGTGAGGAAGCGGCCACAAGGGGGCGAAATGCTCAGACAACAAACACAGCTCTTACCGGAGATTCATGTCACCAGACCAACAGAACTTCTCAGTATAACACATGTCACACACAAAATGGCCCCCAGCTTTGATACCTCCCCTAACAGGAAAGGACCTCCCACCGTAGGTCCCACTCCTTCATGGGAAACGTCCAAACAAAAGTTCTGCTTTTAAACTTTAACATTTTACATGAAATAGATTTAAGTTAAGAGTCCAAAACCATCAGTGTTCAACTCAAAACACAAAGGAAACTCAAAACAAAGAATAAACTAGTTTCCCCTCCCACATGGTTCAGCCTGAAGTTTTTAAAATGGCCGACACAGACCACACCCCTTCTTCCCACCAGGTGGTGCAGGTAAATTGTAAACCGAGTGAATGAATGAACAAAGTTTTAAATGGACAACGTGATATAATTATTAGCTTAGGGATTATTGTCGGCTGGTATCGCAAACGAAACAAACGAAGCAAAACAACAAACATACAGAATGGGACAAACCCACTTTGTCACTTTGGCATTAGTGCTGGGCAGTAACTGAGTACTTTTACTTATACTGAGAAGCAGCGCGGCCTCTCAGACGTCTGCAGACCTCAACACAGAAGACAACCAACAAGCCGGAGTTTTCCCACCTGAACCGAGCACATTTTCTCCAGCTTTACCCCAATCCTAAAGCTTCTGGAAAAAAGGTGAGAAAATACAAGCAAAATTGAGACGAAAACAAGGATGGAAATGTGGAAAAAGTGAGAAAAACTTGACGAAAAAATGAGGAAAAAATGGACGAAAAAGTGACAAAAAATTGACAAAAAATGACAAAAATTGACAAAAAAATTTGAATAATTTGACGAAAAAGTGACAAAAAATGGACGAAAAAGTGATAAGAATTTTACAAAAAAAGTGACAAATTTAGAAAAAAATGACAAAAATTGACACAAAAAGTGACAAAAAAATTAGAAAAAATTTATGAAAAATTGAGAAAAAAATGGACGAAAAAGAAAAAAAATGCGACTAATTTGACGAAAAAGTGACAAAAAAGTCACGAAAATTTGACAAAAATGAGCTGACAAACAACAACAAAAGTGATGAAAAAAAATCTGATGATGTGAGGAAAAAGATCCATTTAGTTTTGTAGATCTTAGCTTTCAAATGAGGCGTTACTCTGGCCTACAGGATTTGGGTAAAGCTGAACTGGAGAAAATGCTCTCGGTTCAGGCGGGAGTTAAGAGGTTAACAGACACACTTAGTGAAAATACTGAAAATACTGCTTTAAGGACTCTGGATCTTTTATGGTTGTCGCTCATTGTGTAAAATGATGAATAAAGACTTCCTGTAACTCTAACAGTGATAATAATAATAATTACAACACTGACTCTGACCAAAGAGCACGTCCTGGTCCCAGAAGGTAAAACATCATCATCAGTGTTTGAACCACCAGAGTAAACGAGAAGACACTTCAGGAAACATCAACCCGTGAAGAGGCGTCCAAAATAAAGGTTAGTGCGAGATGTTCTGCTCCAGAGGGACAGTCTGCTGTGAAAACGTGAGATATCATGACACACATGAAGGTTAGGGCCAGATGGTTAAACTCTGAACTCCCGCCTGAACCCAGAGGAGCTTTTTTTTTTAGATTTCCATCACATTTTTTTTCCAACATTTTTTTGTTGGGTATTCAACTCATTTTTGTAAATTTTTTGTAATTTTTTATCACATTTTTGTCATTTTTTCGTCCATTTTTAATCATTTTTTTTTGTCACATTTTTGTCATTTTTTATCAATTTTTTGCCAATTTCTTGTGACATTTTTGTGACATTTTTGCCACTTTTTCATACATTTTTCGTCACTTTTTTGTCACATTTCCATCATTGTTTTGTCGCTATTTTCCCACCTTTTTTCCAGAATCTTTTGTAATTTTTTATCACATTTTTGTCACTTTTTTGTCACATTTTTATACATTTTTTGTCATTTTTTTGTTGCCATTTTCCCACCTTTTTCCCAGAAGCTTTTGGATTGGGGTAAAGCCAAACTGGAGAAAATGCTCTCGGTTCAGGCGGGAGTTAAGGGGTTAAACCTTAATGATTAGGATTATTTGTATTTCTATACAAACTCACAGCAGACGTCCCTCCGGAGCAGACCATCTAACCCAAAATAAACTCCTGCTCAGAGTGTGGAAAACTCACTTCCTGTTTCCTCCTGAGGACAGAGTGATGTCATCAGACTCCGCCCTCTGACTAAACAACAACACAGAGAAACTCCCCGAGGACCGGCGACTGTGGGCCGGAGGCGGGACAGAGCCACATCTGGACCACCACTGGAACTGGAACACTAACATGGACTAAAGAGCCGGGCCGTATATCGGATTTTAGAATCTCCGTTCAGGGAAATTTGGAGAAAGTGAAACAATTCAGAACAAACGACTCAGAGTGAAAAGAGCTCGTCCTGTCCTGGGATACTCAGTGTTAAAAATAAAGTCCTCCTGGTCAGTGTGGGCTGGAGAATGTGCGAGGGCGTCCACTTCCTGTCCGGAGGAAACCCCACTTCCTGTCCTCCGCCGCAACAATAAAAGACTGTTCCTTTAGAGCTGCGCAGAGGCGGCCCGGGGCCCGACACGGGGCCGCACCTCTGAGGACCGGCCTCAGGGTGCACAGACTCTGGGGGCCCGAGGGGGAAGTGTGTTGCCCGAGGACACAGTGACAGTGAGCACCTTCAGGAGGCGGGACTCGAACCCCTGACCGGATCATGAGACGACCTGCTCCACCACAGTTTGATCTGAGTCAGAACAAAACAAAGCCTGACTGTTCTCAGGGTTATAGCGTTAGCATTAGCCTCTCCTCCTCTATAGCATTTAGCTTCTCCTCCTCTATAGCATTTAGCCTCTCCTCCTCTATAGCGTTAGCCTCTCCTCCTCTATAGCGTTAGCATTAGCCTCTCCTCCTCTTTAGCATTTAGCCTCTCCTCCTCTTTAGCGTTAGCATTAGCCTCTCCTACTCTATAGCATTTAGCTTCTCCTCCTCTATACCGTTAGCATTAGCCTCTCCTCCTCTATAGCGTTAGCATTTAGCCTCTCCTCCTCTATAGCGTTAGCATTTAGCCTCTCCTCCTCTATAGCGTTAGCATTTAGCCTCTCCTCCTCTTTAGCATTTAGCCTCTCCTCCTCTATAGCGTTAGCATTTAGCCTCTCCTCCTCTATAGCATTAGCATTTAGCCTCTCCTCCTCTATAGCATTAGCATTTAGCCTCTCCTCTATACCGTTAGCATTAGCCTCTCCTCCTCTTTAGCATTTAGCCTCTCCTCCTCTTTAGCATTTAGCCTCTCCTCCTCTTTAGCGTTAGCATTTAGCCTCTCCTCCTCTTTAGCGTTAGCATTAGCCTCTCCTCCTCTATAGCGTTAGCATTAGCCTCTCCTCCTCTATAGCGTTAGCATTAGCCTCTCCTCCTCTATACCGTTAGCATTAGCCTCTCCTCCTCTATAGCGTTAGCATTTAGCCTCTCCTCCTCTATAGCGTTAGCCTCTCCTCCTCTATAGCGTTAGCATTTAGCCTCTCCTCCTCTATAGCATTAGCATTTAGCCTCTCCTCTATACCGTTAGCATTAGCCTCTCCTCCTCTTTAGCATTTAGCCTCTCCTCCTCTTTAGCATTTAGCCTCTCCTCCTCTTTAGCGTTAGCATTTAGCCTCTCCTCCTCTTTAGCGTTAGCATTAGCCTCTCCTCCTCTATAGCGTTAGCATTAGCCTCTCCTCCTCTATAGCGTTAGCATTAGCCTCTCCTCCTCTATAGCATTAGCATTTAGCCTCTCCTCTATACCGTTAGCATTAGCCTCTCCTCCTCTTTAGCATTTAGCCTCTCCTCCTCTTTAGCATTTAGCCTCTCCTCCTCTTTAGCGTTAGCATTTAGCCTCTCCTCCTCTTTAGCGTTAGCATTAGCCTCTCCTCCTCTATAGCGTTAGCATTAGCCTCTCCTCCTCTATAGCGTTAGCATTAGCCTCTCCTACTCTATACCGTTAGCATTAGCCTCTCCTCCTCTATAGCATTAGCCTCTCCTCCTCTATACCGTTAGCATTAGCCTCTCCTACTCTATAGCGTTAGCATTTAGCCTCTCCTCCTCTATAGCGTTAGCATTTAGCCTCTCCTCCTCTATAGCATTTAGCCTCTCCTCCTCTATAGCGTTAGCCTCTCCTCCTCTATAGCATTTAGCCTCTCCTCCTCTATAGCATTTAGCCTCTCCTCCTCTATAGCATTTAGCCTCTCCTCCTCTGTAGCATTTAGCTTCTCCTCCTCTATAGCATTTAGCTTCTCCTCCTCTATAGCATTTAGCTTCTCCTCCTCTATAGCATTTAGCTTCTCCTCCTCTATAGCATTTAGCTTCTCCTCCTCTATAGCGTTAGCATTTAGCCTCTATAAGTATGTCAACGTTTTACAGAAAGATAAAATACAAAACAAGACTTTGTGCTTAAAAGGAGAAGGAAGAAGTTCAAAAACTTATAGTAAACCTGCTCCTGATCTCTCATACAGTCATCATCAGGTAAACTTTCCGCTCATGCAGGAAACCGATGCATGAGTCTGGGCTGACATGTTGATATAAATCGTTTATGATCGTACAAAATGTCAAAGAATTTCATCATTTACAGTCTACCAAAAAATAAAAATACGGGATTTATCATTTACAGTTGTAAATAAATAAATACACCATATGGTACATAAGAGTAATACTAAGGCACATCTCTCTCTCGTTCTGATCACACAAAAATATATATAATATCGCTCAGTCCTGCTATACCAACTATACCCAATGTACAAGCTCCGTATAACCGTGTAGAAACAGAAACTATCTGTCCAGAGTCACTCACTTAAGACTGACAGGGAAAAAGACCTGTAAACATCCTTGAAGTTTACATACGTGTATGTGATCCATGAACATGTTGGAAACATGTGTTTTGTCCATTGTCATGTAAACTTGAACTAACAAGCTGACCACACTTTGAGTTCCTTTAACTCGAGTACTGGAGTAAATGTACTTTGTTACTGTACTTTGATATCCTGCACTTTAGTCCAGTTTAGCTCCATGTTTCAGAGCTTTAGACCTGGTTTATCCCCATGTCCTTTAGCACCTGCCTCAGTCCCAGCAGGTCCAGACCTGGTTCCTCTGGTCACTCACACAGACCTGGTTCCTCTGGTCACTAACACAGACCTGGTTCCTCTGGTCACTCACACAGACCTGGTTCCTCTGGTCACTAACACAGACCTGGTTCCTCTGGTCACTCACACAGACCTGGTTCCTCTGGTCACTCACACAGACCTGGTTCCTCTGGTCACTCACACAGACCTGGTTCCTCTGGTCACTCACACAGACCTGGTTCCTCTGGTCACTAACACAGACCTGGTTCCTCTGGTCACTCACACAGACCTGGTTCCTCTGGTCACTCACACAGACCTGGTTCCACTGGTCACTAACACAGACCTGGTTCCACTGGTCACTCACACAGACCTGGTTCCTCTGGTCACTAACACAGACCTGGTTCCTCTGGTCACTCACACAGACCTGGTTCCTCTGGTCACTCACACAGACCTGGTTCCTCTGGTCACTCACACAGACCTGGTTCCTCTGGTCACTCACACAGACCTGGTTCCTCTGGTCACTCACACAGACCTGGTTCCTCTGGTCACTCACACAGACCTGGTTCCTCTGGTCACTAACACAGACCTGGTTCCTCTGGTCACTAACACAGACCTGGCTCCTCTGGTCACTCACACAGACCTGGTTCCTCTGGTCACTCACACAGACCTGGTTCCTCTGGTCACTCACAGAGACCTGGTTCCTCTGGTCACTAACACAGACCTGGCTCCTCTGGTCACTCACACAGACCTGGTTCCTCTGGTCACTCACACAGACCTGGTTCCTCTGGTCACTCACACAGACCTGGTTCCTCTGGTCACTCACACAGACCTGGTTCCTCTGGTCACTAACACAGACCTGGTTCCTCTGGTCACTCACACAGACCTGGTTCCTCTGGTCACTCACACAGACCTGGTTCCTCTGGTCACTCACACAGACCTGGTTCCTCTGGTCACTCACACAGACCTGGTTCCTCTGGTCACTCACACAGACCTGGTTCCTCTGGTCACTCACACAGACCTGGTTCCTCTGGTCACTCACACAGACCTGGTTCCTCTGGTCACTCACACAGACCTGGTTCCTCTGGTCACTCACACAGACCTGGTTCCTCTGGTCACTAACAGACCTGGTTCCTCTGGTCACTCACACAGACCTGGTTCCTCTGGTCACTCACACAGACCTGGTTCACACTGGTCACTCACACAGACCTGGTTCCTCTGGTCACTCACACAGACCTGGTTCCTCTGGTCACTCACACAGACCTGGTTCCTCTGGTCACTCACACAGACCTGGTTCCTCTGGTCACTCACACAGACCTGGTTCCTCTGGTCACTCACACAGACCTGGTTCCTCTGGTCACTAACACAGACCTGGTTCCTCTGGTCACTCACACAGACCTGGTTCCTCTGGTCACTCACACAGACCTGGTTCCTCTGGTCACTCACACAGACCTGGTTCCTCTGGTCACTCACACAGACCTGGTTCCTCTGGTCACTCACACAGACCTGGTTCCTCTGGTCACTCACACAGACCTGGTTCCTCTGGTCACTCACACAGACCTGGTTCCACTGGTCACTCACACAGACCTGGTTCCTCTGGTCACTCACACAGACCTGGTTCCTCTGGTCACTCACAGACCTGGTTCCTCTGGTCACTAACACAGACCTGGTTCCTCTGGTCACTCACACAGACCTGGTTCCACTGGTCACTCACACAGACCTGGTTCCTCTGGTCACTCACACAGACCTGGTTCCTCTGGTCACTCACACAGACCTGGTTCCACTGGTCACTAACACAGACCTGGTTCCTCTGGTCACTCACACAGACCTGGTTCCACTGGTCACTAACACAGACCTGGTTCCTCTGGTCACTCACACAGACCTGGTTCCTCTGGTCACTCACAGACCTGGTTCCTCTGGTCACTCACACAGACCTGGTTCCACTGGTCACTAACACAGACCTGGTTCCTCTGGTCACTAACACAGACCTGGTTCCTCTGGTCACTCACACAGACCTGGTTCCTCTGGTCACTCACACAGACCTGGTTCCTCTGGTCACTAACACAGACCTGGTTCCTCTGGTCACTCACAGACCTGGTTCCTCTGGTCACTCACACAGACCTGGTTCCTCTGGTCACTAACACAGACCTGGTTCCACTGGTCACTCACACAGACCTGGTTCCTCTGGTCACTCACACAGACCTGGTTCCTCTGGTCACTCACACAGACCTGGTTCCACTGGTCACTCACACAGACCTGGTTCCTCTGGTCACTCACACAGACCTGGTTCCACTGGTCACTCACACAGACCTGGTTCCTCTGGTCACTCACACAGACCTGGTTCCTCTGGTCACTCACACAGACCTGGTTCCTCTGGTCACTCACACAGACCTGGTTCCTCTGGTCACTCACACAGACCTGGTTCCTCTGGTCACTCACACAGACCTGGTTCCTCTGGTCAGTAACACAGACCTGGTTCCTCTGGTCACTCACACAGACCTGGTTCCACTGGTCACTCACACAGACCTGGTTCCTCTGGTCACTCACACAGACCTGGTTCCTCTGGTCACTCACACAGACCTGGTTCCACTGGTCACTCACACAGACCTGGTTCCTCTGGTCACTCACACAGACCTGGTTCCTCTGGTCACTCACACAGACCTGGTTCCTCTGGTCACTAAAACAGACCTGGTTCCTCTGGTCACTCACACAGACCTGGTTCCTCTGGTCACTCACACAGACCTGGTTCCACTGGTCACTAACACAGACCTGGTTCCTCTGGTCACTCACACAGACCTGGTTCCTCTGGTCACTCACACAGACCTGGTTCCTCTGGTCACTCACACAGACCTGGTTCCTCTGGTCACTCACACAGACCTGGTTCCTCTGGTCACTCACACAGACCTGGTTCCTCTGGTCACTCACACAGACCTGGTTCCTCTGGTCACTCACACAGACCTGGTTCACACTGGTCACTCACACAGACCTGGTTCCTCTGGTCACTCACACAGACCTGGTTCCTCTGGTCACTCACACAGACCTGGTTCCTCTGGTCACTCACACAGACCTGGTTCCTCTGGTCACTCACACAGACCTGGTTCCTCTGGTCACTCACACAGACCTGGTTCCTGTGGTCACTCACACAGACCTGGTTCCTGTGGTCACTAACACAGACCTGGTTCCACTGGTCACTAACACAGACCTGGTTCCTCTGGTCACTCACACAGACCTGGTTCCTCTGGTCACTCACACAGACCTGGTTCCTCTGGTCACTCACACAGACCTGGTTCCTCTGGTCACTCACACAGACCTGGTTCCTCTGGTCACTCACAGACCTGGTTCCTCTGGTCACTCACACAGACCTGGTTCACACTGGTCACTAACACAGACCTGGTTCCTCTGGTCACTCACACAGACCTGGTTCCTCTGGTCACTCACACAGACCTGGTTCACACTGGTCACTAACACAGACCTGGTTCCTCTGGTCACTAACACAGACCTGGTTCCTCTGGTCACTCACACAGACCTGGTTCACACTGGTCACTAACACAGACCTGGTTCCTCTGGTC
>NC_136875.1:16306426-16358926 GCF_951799975.1 Gobius niger
GTGTGTGTGTGTGTGTGTGTGTGTGTGTGTGTGTGTGTGTGTGTGTGTGTGTGTGTGTGTGTGTGTGTGTGTGTGTGTGTGTGTTTTCTAAAAACCCTCGTCCCCAAAACCAAACACACTCGGTGCTGCTTTAAAAACATTTTAGCTTTTTCGTGTCACTGTTTTGTTTTTGTTGTTGTTCAATAATAAAATGTTTGTGTTTGTTCTTCACTCCATTGAAGCTAAGATTTGTTGGAGAGTTTGGAAAGTTTGTGAAAGTTTCTCCCTCCTGTATAAACCCACTGGTCCTGAAGCGGTCCCTGCTGTGTGTGTCCAGCAGAGGGCGCTGCTGCACTGACAGAGAGAAACTGGACTCAGACCGGATTAAAGTCCTGAACTATAGAGGATCTTTATACTTTACTCAGTACTACAGTATTTGTGTCGGATACTTGGATACTACGTAAATACTTGAGTACTTTCCCTGAAGGGAGGGGCTGATCTGACAGAGCCAGGTCTAAATGTGGACTTTTATTTATATTAAACATTAACTGTGTTTGATGTTACTGTCAGTCCTGTGGGTCTGCCCGGGCCTCATGCAGTAAGAGTAGTAGTAGTAGTAGTAGTAGTTGTAGTAGTAGTAGTAGTAGTTGCAGTAATGGTAGTAGTAGTAGTAGTTGCAGTAATAGTAGTAGTAGTAGTAGTAGTAGTAGTTGCAGTAATAGTAGTAGTAGTAGTAGTTGCAGTAATAGTAGTAGTAATAGTAGTAGTAGTAGTAGTAGTAGTTGCAGTAATAGTAGTAGTAATAGTAGTAGTAGTAGTAGTTGCAGTAATAGTAGTAGTAATAGTAGTAGTAGTAGTAGTTGCAGTAATAGTAGTAGTAGTAGTAGTAGTAGTAGTAGTTGCAGTAATAGTAGTAGTAGTAGTAGTAGTAGTTGCAGTAATAGTAGTAGTAGTAGTAGTAGTAGTAGTAGTTGCAGTAATAGTAGTAGTAGTAGTAGTTGCAGTAACAGTAGTAGTAGTAGTTGCAGCAACAGTAGTAGTAGTAGTAGTTGCAGTAATAGTAGTAGTAGTAGTAGTTGCAGTAATAGTAGTAGTAGTAGTAGTTGCAGTAACAGTAGTAGTAGTAGTAGTAGTTGCAGTAGTAGTAGTAGTAGTAGTAGTAGTTGCAGTAGTAGTAGTAGTAGTAGTAGTAGTTGCAGTAATAGTAGTAGTAGTAGTAGTAGCAGTAGCAGTAGCAGTAGTAGTAGTAGTAGTAGTAGTAGTAGTTGCAGTAATAGTAGTAGTAGTAGTAGTTGCAGTAATAGTAGTAGTAGTAAGGCAAGGCAAGGCAAGTTTATTTGTAGAGCACAATTCATACACAAGGCAATTCAAAGTGCTTCACAGTTGAAAACAAATAGAATCAATAAAAACATCAACATAAAATTTATCAATTACAGTAAAAGGCGAGAGTGCAGATAAAATACTTTCAGTCATATGCATTGGTAAAAAGAACTGTTTTCAGCCTGGATTTGAACATTGTCAGAGTTGAGGCCTGTCTCACATCCTCGTGAAGACTGTTCCAGATTTTAGCTGCATGAAACTGAAATGCAGCCTCACCGTGTTTATTATTGACTCTGGGAACCACCAGGAGGCCCCTCCCTGAAGTTCTCAGGGCCCGAGATGGTTCATACGGCTCTAACATGTCAGAGATGTACTTTGGAGCTAAACCATGAAAAGACTTGTACACGAGCAGAGCTGTTTTAAAGTCTATTCTCTGAGTGACAGGAAGCCAGTGCAGAGACCGGAGCACTGGACTAATATGGTCATATTTCCTGGTTCTTGTCAGGACTCGAGCAGCAGCGTTCTGGATGTACTGCAGCTCTGATAGCTTGTTTAGAGAGGCCAGTGAGTAGGCCGTTACAGTAGTCTAACCTGCTGGAGACAAATGCATGGATAAGTCTCTCTAAGTCTGGTTTTGACACTATTCCTCTGATCTTAGCAATGTTTTTCAGATGGTAAAAAGCTGCTGATGTTATTGCTTTGATGTGGCTGTTTAAGTTCAGGTCTGAGTCCATGATCACTCCTAGATTTCTAACCTGATTTTTTGGTCTTAGAGAGAGAGACTCAAGGTGACTGATAACACTGTGTCTTTGTGCCTGTGGGCCAAAAACAATGATCTCAGTTTTGTCTGAGTTTAGTTGGAGAAAGTTGTTTTGCATCCACAAACTGATCTGTTGGATGCAGTGACAGAGTGTATCTACAGGCCCATGTTCACCAGCCGTCAGTGACACGTAGATTTGAGTGTCATCTGCATAGTTGTGGTACGACACATTGTTGCTGTTTATTAGCTGACCCAATGGAAGCATGTACAAGTTGAATAAGAGGGGTCCCAAGATTGACCCCTGGGGGACTCCACAGGTCATGGCAATTTTGTCTGAGACACAGTTGCCAATTTCAACAAAGTACGTCCTGTCCTCGAGATAGGACTTAAACCAGTTTAGAGCATTACCAGAGATTCCCACCCAGTTTTCTAACCTGTGAAGTAAGATCCCGTGGTCCACTGTGTCAAAGGCAGCGCTCAGGTCCAGCAGAACTAAGACTGAGACCTTACCTGCGTTGGTGTTCATGCGGATATCATTTGTCACCTTGATCAGAGCTGTCTCAGTGCTGTGGTGGGGCCTAAAGCCTGACTGGAAAGTATCAAACACATTGTTAGACAGGAGAAAGTAAGTGAGCTGCTGATATACTACTTTCTCTAGGACTTTTCCTAAGAATGGCAGGTTTGATATGGGCCGGTAGTTGTTCATTACCTTGGCATCAAGGCTGCTCTTTTTTAGAAGAGGCTTAATGACTGCTGTTTTCAAGGCCTTTGGAAATGCTCCAGTCTGGAGTGAGATGTTAACTAACTGAGCAAGTTGTGGTAACAAGCTGGTCAGCACAGACTTCAGAAATCTAGTGGGTAATTCATCAAGGCAGCTTGTACATGAACTCAGACCAGAGATAACCTCTTCGATTGTTTTGTCAGTAACAGGTGTGAAATGTGTCAGCTCAAGGTGTTTATCTGGTGGCAGAGTTTCTTTTTGTGTTGTGGAATTTATGGCATTTTTAATGCTTTGGACTTTGTCATAGAAAAATATTGCAAACTCATTACACTTAGATGTCGAGATTAGTTCTAGGGGCAGTGAAACTGGAGGGTTAGTTAATCTGTTTACTGTGGAAAACAGAACACGAGAATTGTTTCTGCAGTTTGAGATGATTGTAGAGAAGTACTTCTCCCTTGCTCCACGCAAAATCTGGTTGAACACACAAAGCACTTCTTTGTAAACCTCAAAATGAACCTGGAGCTTTGACTTGCGCCATTTCCGTTCGGCTTTTCGGCACTCCCTTTTCTGTGCCCTGACCGAAACTTCACTTCTCCAAGGTGCCTTTTGCCTATTGTTAACCATTTTAGCCTTGACAGGAGCAATAGTATCCAAAACATTTAAGACCCTTGATGTGTAAGAGTCCAACAGATTATCAACATTAGAACATGGGGCATTTTCAAATCTGATCATCTCCATAAACTGTGTCCGTGTTGTATCATTTATGTGTCTTCTTTGAATAACTCCAGGCCCGACCACTGGTTTAGGTGTAACACACAGGTCAAAGAAGACACAAAAATGATCAGATAATGCAACATTAACAACATTCACATTTGATATATTAACACCTTTTGTAATAACTAGATCTAGAGTGTGGCCTTTGTTGTGAGTCGCCTCACTCACGTGCTGAGTTAAACCAAACATTTCAAGGACAGCACTGAGTTCTTTTGCATGCCTGTCGTTGGTCACATCCACATGCACATTAAAATCACCTGAAATTACTAAACAATCGAAATCAATGCATATAAATGACAGTAATTGAGTAAAATCTTCAATAAAACAGTTCTGTGGTGGTTTGTAAATAGTCATATAAAGTATGGAAGATTGTTTTATCTCAATTTTGAATGACACATACTCAAACGATGGAAAAACCCCAAATGACAATTTTTGCAGGAGTAAATTGTCCTTGAATATGGCACAAACACCCCCACCCCTCTGGTTTTGGCGTGTTTCAGACACAAAATTGAAGTGAGATGGACTACACTCAATCAAAACTGCATTACCAGTGTTTTTGTCTAGCCATGTTTCAGTTAAAAACATAAAATCTAGATTATGAGAGGAAATAAAACTATTTATTAAAAAGGACTTGTTTTTTAGCGATCTGACATTGAGTACAGCATGTTTGAGATTTATCTGTGTTTGAGTGGGTGGAATCTTTTTGCAGGGGACATGGATTAGATTTCTTTGATTGGACGGTCTGACTGTCCCTCTCTTATCTAATCTATGTTGTTTGACAGTACTAATTGTCTTGTAAGAACACACACCCTCTATGGACCTCTGGTTGGTTTTGAGTTTGCTATGTATGGTAGCAACGCAGAGGCCCCTAATGTCCTAGACAGCAGCAGTGAAGCTGCTGGAGATAACAGCTGTGGGCGCCGGTGGTGGGGGCCGAGCTGGGGAGACCTTGGTTTGTGAAAAAGGCGGAGGTGGGAGAGGGGCATGATGCTTCTTTGGGGATGGAAGCCTTGGTCTTGACGCAATTGGAGTGAGGGGAGTCATTTTAGTCCCATGTTTGATCAAGTTTTCAAGATGGTTGGAAAATCCCATAGGTGACTCTGGGGATGGGAACAATTCAGAAAAGTCTCTGGAGGGTGTAGATGTAGTAGTCGGGCTCAAGGCCTGTGGTGGAGTAAGAGAAAGTGCTCCTTCGGCTGAATCGTTTGATATAGGTGCAGGTGGTGCTGAAGCTGAGCTTTTCCCCGGAGATGCAGGTGGTGATGCTGCTATTGTTGAAACGCTTTCTGGAGATGCGGGTGGTGCTGGTGCAGCTAAATCGTTAACTGCTGCTGAGTCTATAGGTGCAGATGGTGCTGCTGTGGCTGAATCCTTAAATGTGGCTGAGTCCATAGGTGCAGGTGGTGCTGCTATGGCTGAAACCATTACTGCAGCTGAGTCCTTTACTGCAGGTGCAGATGACGCAGCTGCGACTGTATCATTTATTGGTGGTGCAGTTGAGGCCTTTGCTGCTGAGCCAGGAGCTCTTCTCATGCTCCTCTCGGCTCTCTCTTGTAGCTCAGGCCTCCTCTGATTTTGCAGAGCGTGGAGGAGATTTTCCGTCAGTCGTCTCACTCCACCTCTGCTCAAGTGAGGCCCATTTCCTCTAAACAGGTCATCACGTTGCCAGAACAGATTAAAGTTCTCTATGAAATACAGTCCTCTCGGCTCACAGACGTTGGACAGCCATGTATTCAACTGAAATAGCCGGGAGAATTTGTTTATTCTCCCATCGATGTTTGGGATGGGTCCACTGATGAACATTTGTATTGTCTCTTTATCCAGACAATCAAGTCTCTCAAAAAGTTTATTGAACTTTTCTTTCAGGGCTTCAGACTCTTCGTCTCTTATGTCCACAGCACCAACATGTATGATAAGTTTATCAATCCCAGGGTTATTTGTGATTTCCTTGTTTAGAACATCTATGATGTCAGAAACTGTGGCGCTGGGATAACTGCTTGTAGTAATCCTGTCATTGTTTATATTAGATATGGCTCCGTCTCCAAGCACCAGGATATCTCTGGCCTTGACACTTGCCACACTTTTCCTCTCGAGCTTTGTTTTGACTTCTTTTTCTCTGTCTCTCTCTGATTTTCTCCGTTTGTTACACTCATCTTTTGAGAGAGGTGAAAATCTGTTTGTTAACTTTATTCCAGGTTCATTTTTGCTAGTATGTGGTCTTTGCTTTGGCCGAGCACCAAGTTGTTTGTATAGTTTCGGGAACGTTACGGTATCGTCTAGCTTTAGGTTGCAAGTATCAGTTTTTCCAGTCTTCTTACCGTGTTCCATAGGGAGCGTGTCATTAAGTCCTTTATCCATCTCAAAGGCAAGAATTTTGTCCCGCAGTAAAAGAATTTCTTGTTGATAAATCCGACAGCTTTCACAAGAAGATGTTTGCGTTACTCCCGCAGCCATGTTGATAAGACTGTCGTCGCTGGTGCAGATGAGTTGTAAAAAATAAAAGGCATAAAATGATTAAAAAATGATTTAAAAAGTCTTGGCTCACTTAGAAGAAGAGAATAAAATCATATCCGTGTGACATGTGCCAAAAAAGAATGATTAAAAAAGTAGTAGTAGTAGTAGTAGTAGTAGTAGTAGTAGTTGCAGTAATAGTAGTAGTAGTAGTAGCAGTAGTAGTAGTAGTAGTAGTAGTAGTTGCAGTAATAGTAGTAGTAGTAGTAGCAGTAGTAGTAGTAGTAGTAGTAGTAGTAGTTGCAGTAATAGTAGTAGTAGTAGTAGCAGTAGCAGTAGCAGTAGCAGTAGCAGTAGCAGTAGCAGTAGTAGTAGTAGTAGTAGTAGTAGTAGTAGTAGTAGTAGTAGTTGCAGTAATAGTAGTAGTAGTAGTAGCAGTAGTAGTAGTAGTAGTAGTAGTAGTTGCAGTAATAGTAGTAGTAGTAGTAGTAGTAGTAGTAGTAGTTGCAGTAATAGTAGTAGTAGTAGCAGTAGTAGTAGTAGTAGTAGTAGTAGTTGCAGTAATAGTAGTAGTAGTAGTAGCAGTAGTAGTAGTAGTAGTAGTAGTAGTTGCAGTAATAGTAGTAGTAGTAGCAGTAATAGTAGTAGTAGTAGTAGTGCTGAGTGGCTCCTCCCCTCCAGATGCTCCGACATTTACCCCAAACACAAAGACTCAGAGCCCCCCCCCATGAAGAACTTCCTCCATAAGACGTGATCCATCCTGCAACGATCAGACAACAGTCAACACAAACAACACAAACAACACAAACAACACAAACAACACAATCAACACAAACAACACAAACAACACAAACAACACAATCAACACAAACAACACAAACAACACAAACAACACAAACAACACAAACAACACAATCAACACAAACAACACAAACAACACAAACAACACAATCAACACAAACAACACAAACAACACAATCAACACAAACAACACAAACAACACAATCAACACAAACAACACAATCAACACAAACAACACAAACAACACAAACAACACAATCAACACAAACAACACAAACAACACAAACAACACAATCAACACAAACAACACAATCAACACAAACAACACAATCAACACAAACAACACAAACAACACAATCAACACAAACAACACAATCAACACAATCAACACAATCAACACAAACAACACAAACAACACAAACAACACAATCAACACAAACAACACAAACAACACAATCAACACAAACAACACAAACAACACAAACAACACAAACAACACAATCAACACAAACAACACAAACAACACAAACAACACAATCAACACAAACAACACAAACAACACAAACAACACAATCAACACAAACAACACAAACAACACAATCAACACAAACAACACAAACAACACAAACAACACAAACAACACAGTCAACACAAACAACACAAACAACACAAACAACACAAACAACACAATCAACACAAACAACACAATCAACACAAACAACACAAACAACACAAACAACACAAACAACACAAACAACACAATCAACACAAACAACACAAACAACACAAACAACACAATCAACACAATCAACACAAACAACACAATCAACACAAACAACACAAACAACACAATCAACACAAACAACACAAACAACACAATCAACACAAACAACACAATCAACACAAACAACACAGTCAACACAAACAACACAAACAACACAAACAACACAAACAACACAAACAACACAGTCAACACAAACAACACAAACAACACAAACAACACAAACAACACAAACAACACAAACAACACAATCAACACAAACAACACAAACAACACAATCAACACAAACAACACAAACAACACAATCAACACAAACAACACAAACAACACAAACAACACAATCAACACAAACAACACAAACAGGAGAAAGTGTTCCTCCACTTAAGATTCGGCACCAGCCCACTGTCCTCAAAGGGACGATACACTCACTACTGCCCCCTCAGGTCTTACATGTAACTGCAGGTTCTATATTAACCCGAGAACACTACGGCTCACATTCAATTCAAACTGACCGGGGGTGTTGGAGTAAACTGACCGGGGGTGTTGGAGTAAATATCTTAAATTAGACTCAGATCAGGAACAAAATGGCTGCTTCGTGCAGTGTGACAGAGTGGATTTGCCTCATATTTATTTTGGTCATTTTGCTTCGTTTGCTTCGTTTGTAAATATAAATCACATAAACCTTCAGACTCATTTATTAAGTTTATAATTTCGTCACATTGTTGGTTTAAAACGTTGTGTATTTATTTATTTACTCAGTAGAATCTTACCTGCATCACCTGGTGGGAACAAAGGAGGGCGTGGTCTTTGTCGGCCATTTTAAAAGCTCGGGCTGAACCATGTGGCCGGGGGGGGGGGGGGGGGGGGGGGGGGTTGGTTTTATATCGTCTGATTTGAACACTGGTCATCATTTTTGGACGACTTGTTTTATGTGAAATATAAAAACTTACCAGATAAACGTATTGTTTGAATTTACCCATCATGCTAGTGGTTCTTTCCGGGGGGAGGTCCTTCCCCATGGGGGAGGGGGAGGTGCACAGGCTGACCGCACCTCCCTGGGAGAGGAGCCATTTTGTTCATGTGGAGAAGAAATAGGCTGCTTCCGAAACGAGCAGATTGCTAAGAGCTCTTACGCCAAACTGGATGTGCGTCAGCGTCCGCCATGGCAAGTTGCTTCCGAATTAGTCTGTCAGTTAGGAAGTAGTTCGGAAAAGGAGCCTTGATGCTAACTATCATAGCCACTTTAGCATAGGGACCTCTGATGCTAACTATCATAGCCACTTTAGCATAGGGACCTCTGATGCTAACTATCATAGCCACTTTAGCATAGGGACCTCTGATGCTAACTATCATAGCCACTTTAGCATAGGGACCTCTGATGCTAACTATCATAGCCACTTTAGCATAGGGACCTCTGATGCTAACTATCATAGCCACTTTAGCATAGGGACCTCTGATGATAATAAACCCCCCACCCCCCTCGGCCCCCTCCCTCAGTGATTCATGCGCAACCACTGTTGATTGACAGGAGCACATTTAATAATAAAAATAATAATAATTAAAAATTAAGATTCTGCTCAAGCCAAACTTTATAAAGTGATAAATCCATGTTGTCGTCCCCACAGCTCAGTCACATGTCAGTGTTAAAGAGGAAACTCAGGAAACAGATTAAATGCTTTTGTTTTCATTTAGTAGAAACTTAAGCCACATGGATCATTTGCATAATGTAGCTTTATGAAACAGCTGATGAAATAAAATAAGACTAAAGGGAAATGTTTGGATCATTTGGATTTATTTCTCTCCTTAAATGTCTTTGTTTGGACACTATGTTGTTGTTGGACACTAGGGGGCGACATGCACTTTTGTTTGGCCTGCTCCACCAAAAACTTTAAAGAAGAAGAAAAGCAGCTGTTGGTGATGTCACTTCCCTTTCCCCTGTTTAAGGACGGACGGATTGTTCAAATGCAGCTGAAGCTCTAGTTCCCGAACTGCACAGATCTAACAGTCGACCCATGAAAGGTTAAGGAGTTAGTTGCTAGTGTTAGTGCTTAGAGGAGACAATTTGATGGTTTCGGATTGAGCCACACATTTAGCTTAAAAACTTTAAACTTGTCCAGTCGGCCCATTTCAACCACTCACAGGCAGGATTAATGATGGAGGAGGAGGAGCTCCTGATCCAGTCGTGACATCTGAAAAAAAGGTCAGTTTGTGAGTTTAACCTCTTAAACTCATACATGAGGTCATACATGAGGCGCTGGCATAAGCTTTACTTTGGGCTGAAATGTTTCGGCTCTTGGTCTTTTTACGATGTAGAAAATCGGCCGAGCTCAGCTTTACACTGCATTCCAAATTATTATGCAAATTGTATTTTTGTGTCAAAAAGGTAAAAAAAAATAATAATAATGAAACTCATGGTTTTGTGTCTCAGTTTGAATCACTGATATTAATCTCAGACCTGGGATGGTTAGTTTTCAGGTTAAGCCCAGTTAAGGGAAAAACTACTGAAAAAGGATGTTCCACTTTATTAAGCAGATCATCATTTTCAAGCAATATCGGAAAGAAAAAGGATCTCTCTGCTGATGAAAAGCGTGAAATAGTTGAATGCCTTGGTCTCAGTGTGAAAACCTTCGATATTTCAGTAAAGATGAAGCGTAATCATCGAACTGAAAAGAGATTTGTGGATGATTCAGACACACACAGGTTTGTGCAGATAAAGGCACAGTGAGGACGGAAAGCTGGTCAGTCCCTTTAGGTTCCCTGAAGGTGTGAAAATGACCACTGTCTTCCATGGCACAAAAAAAAACAAAATCCTCTTCATCATGACAACGCACCATGTCCTGCTGTAAAGAAAACCTCTGCATCACTGGCTGCTATGGGCATAAAAGGAGAGAAGCTCATGATGTGGACCCCCTCCTCCCCTGACCTCAGCCCTATTGAGAACCTTTGGAGCCTCAACAAAAAAAAACTTCTATGAGGGTGAGAGGCAGTTTTCATCCAAACGGCAGCTCTGAGGTTATTCTAACATCCTGCTAAGAAATCCAAGCAGAAACTGTCCAAAAACTCACACGTTTAATGGATTTAAGAATTTTGAAGCTGCTCAAAGAAGCTCCTATGGTAAAATATAACTCGACCCAGATGTTTTTGATTGAAATATCTTTTGATTTCAGTAAATGTGACCTCCTAATGCTACAGATTCAACAAATGTCCATCTTCAGTAAATTACAAGCTTTAAAATGTGTTGAAAGGATGAGTTGCAGAATGATCTGGAACACAGTGAAGTTCTTCATGATTTGTCTCCTCTGGTGTTTCAGTCATTGTGTCCTCGTTTGTCCTGGATCGTTTAGTTTTTTTGAAAATATCTCTTTGACACAAACATCAGAGGCTGTTTCTGCTGTGGCGTCATGTGAGCGCCTCGTGTCACAGCCTGAAGACTCGGTGCCTTCAGTCCAGGCTAAAGTGTTCCTCAGGGGCTCCTCAGGAGAAACTTCACTAAAGCTGAGGAGAAACTTCCCTGAGACGGCGTGCTCCCGCCTTTAGTGCTGTGATTGGTCGCCGGGCGGGCTCTCCTCTCGTCTGATTGGTCGTCGGGGGTGATGTGCCGTCTCCGCGGTAACGGACGACGTCGCTGAACGAGCCGACGCCCCTTCAGTCCGAGCTGAGTTATGGCTCTGAGCAAACAGCCGCGGCACAAAGGGGAGAATTAAAGTCTTCCTCTGCGTCAGTCAGGGGGGGGCACGGGGGGGGGGGGGGGGGGGCAGAGAGGGGGGGGCTGAAGCCAAGTCCCCAGACCAACAGTATGAAAACTCAATCCAAAGAGGTTCTGTTCTGCTTTGATTCTGGAGATCTGCTCTGGTCCTCATCCTAAACCCAGGTCTGAGTCCAGGACCAGGTCTGATCCAGGACCAGGTCTGAACCACCCACAGACTTTACACGCGCCGTAAAGACGTTCACCGTACTGTAAAAAGTACATAAAGTACTCAGAACTGCAGTAAAACTGGAGCCGGCCTCTCAGTCTGTGCTCTCTGCAGGAGACCAGACCTGGATCAATGGAGACTCAGGAGACCAGGACCTGGATCAATGGAGACTCAGGAGACCAGGACCTGGATCAATGGAGACCCAGGAGACCACACTGCAAAAAGTATTGAACTAGATCAGTATAAGCATCTCAGTTTGAGCACAATAATCCAAACTTTAGTTGTTCTGACTGGTTAAGAAGTTGTTGGGCATTTGTCCTGGATTATTTCACTTGTTCTGAGATGTTTCTGACTCGTTTCGATACATTTCGTCCTTATTTCAGGTCATTTTCTTTGCCAATGGGGAAAGAAAATCGTTCTTATCTCATTGGCAATTTTACTTTGTTATTTCAAGCGAGATTTACCCTAGAACTGGTCTGAAATGTCCTCAAACAAGCAAAGCAAACTCGGTCCGATCAGGAAAAGTGTCTAAATGAGTGAAAACCGCTCAAAACAAGAAACATTTCCTCAATTCAAGTCATTGAAATTTGACAAAAATATGACAAAAAAATGACAAAAAAATTGATTAAAAAATGACGAAAAAATTGATTAAAAAATGACAAAAAATTGACAAAAATCTGACAAAAAAAAATACAAAAAATACAAAAAAAATACAAAAAATGACAAAAACTCAACAAAAATGTGACAACAAAATGACCAAAAAACTGAAAAAAAAATACAAAAAATGACAAAAAAATGACAAAAAACATGACAAAAATTTTATTAAAAAATGACGAAAAAATGACAAAAAGTTAAGAAGTTGTTGGGCATTTGTCCCAGATTATTTCACTTGTTCTGAGATGTTTCTGACTCGTTTCGATACATTTCCTCCTTATTTCAGGTCATTTTCTTTGCCAATGGGGAAAGAACATTGGTCTTATCTCATTGGCAATTTTACTTTCTTATTTCAAGCGAGATTTACCCTAGAACTGGTCTGAAATGTCCACAAACAAGCAAAGCAAACTTGATCAGGAAAAGTGTCTAAATGAGTGAAAACCGCTCAAAACAAGAAACATTTCCTCAATTCAACTCATTTAAGACAATGCTGGATATTTACTTTTTGTAGTGCAGGACCTGGATCAGTGGAGACCAGGACCATGAATGAGATGAAGTTTGGTTCAGTTTTGGTTCTCAGCTGGATGAACCGTCAGGACCAGATCTGTGAAAGTCTGAGGAGCTTCTGGAGCCGCTGCAGGTCAGATGTTAAAGTTTAGTCTTCGTCTGTACTTGCCCCGTGTATGTTTGTCCCACAGAGGAAATGCCCATATTTGGATCACAGCGTCTTTCCTGCTACACGTGGACACCAAACATGTGAGGAACATGTGAGGAACATGTGAGGAACATGTGAGGAACATGTGAGGAACATGTGAGGAACATGTGAGGAACATGTGAGGAACATGTGAGGAACATGTGAGGAACATGTGAGGACAGACCAGGAGACACAGACATGACGGACATTTTACAAACTAGGGCTGCTCGATTATAGAAAAAATAATAATCACGATTATTTTAGTAATAATTGAAATCACGATTATTCAAACGATGATTTGTTGCCTTAAAAAAAAAGTCTTGATTTTATTTATTCATTTTTATTATTATTTAAAAAACAACAACTATGGACACATTCTCTTTGGACGATAAAAGCATTTGTTTTTTTTTAAATATGCTCACGTTTCTAAACTAATCTTATAGGGACACCTGCCCCCTGCTGGTCTGCCCTCACACCTGCCCCCTGCTGGCCAGCCCTCACACCTGTCCAACAGAGCGGCGCGGCCTGATGACATCATCACTCAGCGCTGATGTTTTTATGTCAGACCAAAGCCTGAGCCTTTAGTGAAATACGAAGGAACAGAAACAATCATCTCAGCAGCTGAAGTCATAAGAGTTTGTTTGAGCTCCGTTGATGCTCCTGAAGAAGAGTTTTAGACTTTTCTACTAAACCAAACCAGTGCCTGAGCAAAGGATGTGGAGGCTTCTACAGCTGTTCTCCTTCAGCACAAGGTGAGCTCTGAACAGCAGCGTTATCTAAGAGTTAGGTGTAAAAAATATTTAAAAATTCTAAATATATTACATTTTCTCCAAAGCTTGTTTTCTAAATGTTGGAGGATATTATTCAATAACTTTTCCCAAATTTTCCCAAATTGGCCAAAATGTTCCAAACTTTTCCTCGACTTTCTAACGTTCTCGAACTGTTACTTCCTGGATCAATCCCGGGTTCATAAACAGGTGAACAGGTTTGTGCTGTTTCTGCTCTGACAGAGTGAACACAGGACAGTCCAGGTAAAGGTCCTGTTTTCACCTGCAGCGCCCCCTACTGGCTGAAGTCAGACTCTGCCTGAACCATCTCCCTCTGGACCCTCTGGACCCTCTGGATCCTCTGGACCCTCTGGATCCTTTGGACCCTCTGGATCCTCTGGTTCCTCTGGACCCTCTGGACCCTTTGGTTCCTCTGAGTCCTCAGACTGGCCTCGCTCCCGCTCGGGCTGTGGCCTGGCTCCTGCTCAGACTCTGGACTGTGGCCTCGCTCCTGCTCGGACTCTGGACTGTGGCCTGGCTCCTGCTCGGACTCTGGACTGTGGCCTCGCTCCCGCTCGGACTGTGGCCTGGCTCCTGCTCAGACTCTGGACTGTGGCCTCGCTCCTGCTCGGACTCTGGACTGTGGCCTGGCTCCTGCTCGGACTGTGGCCTGGCTCCTGCTCAGACTCTGGACTGTGGCCTGGCTCCCGCTCGGACTGTGGCCTCGCTCCCGCTCGGACTCTGGACTGTGGCCTCGCTCCTCCTCAGACTCTGGACTGTGGCCTCGCTCCTCCTCAGACTCTGGACTGTGGCCTCGCTCCTCCTCAGACTCTGGACTGTGGCCTCGCTCCTCCTCAGACTCTGGACTGTGGCCTCGCTCCTCCTCAGACTCTGGACTGTGGCCTCGCTCCTCCTCAGACTCTGGACTGTGGCCTCGCTCCTCCTCAGACTCTGGACTGTGGCCTCGCTCCTCCTCAGACTCTGGACCATGGCCTCGCTCCCGCTCGTACTTGTGTGGTTATTTATCTGCTCTCGGTCAGAGATCGTGCATTGTCGGCGCTCGTGGAAAGTTAATTTGGACAAAGCCTGGCGCGCGGCGACAGGCGAGTAATCCCCCCGTTATTTATGGCGGCTCCGCCATTGTCCCGTCCGTGGGCCGGCCCGCGCAGAGAGGCGTCGCCCGCGCACACAAAGGGGTAATTGATGGCGGCGTGCACGCCTGTCGGGCCGGCCCGGGATTGATGCGCCGCCTTTTGGGCCGGGGTTAGTTCTGCATCTGCTCCGCCCCGGCGGCTCACTGGACCCCAGACCGAGGAGAATCCTGCTGAAAACCCGCCGCTCCGACTGTCGTTAGTCTCACATTAAAGTCCAATCAATGGGACGTTTTCAGAGGTCCCCCCCCCAAACCCCCTAACCCCCCAACCCCATAACCCCGCCCCCCAGGACGAACTTCTACAGGGACAGAACTTTTAAACTTTTTCCAATTGCTTTGGTTTGTGTCTCAGAACAAAGGCTTTAACCCAGGGGGGGGTAAAGAGGGGGGGGGGCTCTGAGCCAGTGGGACAAACAGCATTTCAAACCCGACACACAAATAAGTGCAAATAATAATAGTTTCAGTGCAGTTTACTCTATCTGTGTAAAAAAAAACATGCACTGAGAGGATTAAAACAGTAACAGGACAAACTGTAAACTTCTATAACATTGTGACACAGTGTGTTTGTCCCATTGTGTGTGTTTGTTGTTTTGCTTCGTTTGTTTCATTTGCGATAAACACCGGCCGACAATAACCCCTGATTCATGTATAAGTTCATAATTATATCACGTTGTCCATTTAAAACTTTGTTTATTCATTCACTCGGTTTACAATTTACCTGTGCCACCTGGTGGGAAGAAGGGGCGTGGTCTGTGTCGGCCATTTTAAAAACTTCAGGCTGAACCATGTGGAAGGGGGAACTAGTTTAATCTTTGTGTTTGATTTGTGGCTTGTCTTTATTCATTTGAGTTGAACACTGATCGTTTTGGACTCTTAACTTAAATGTATTTTATGTAAAATGTTAAAGTTTACCAGCAGAACTTTTGTTTGGGCGTTACCCATCAGGGAATGGTACCTACGGTGGGAGGTCCTTTCCCGTTAGGGGAGGTATAAAAGCTGGGGGCCATTTTGTGTGTGACATGTGTTTCACTGAGAAGTTCTGTTGTTCTGGTGAAATAAATGTCCGGTAAGAGCTGTGTTTGTCAGTCTGAGCATTTCAACCCCTCGTGGCCGCTTCCTCACAGGGACAAACTGAAACAGGACAAACTGTGACAGGACAAACTGAAACAGGACAAACTGAAACAGGACAAACTGAAACAGGACAAACTGAAACAGGACAAACTGAAACAGGACAAACTGAAACAGGACAAACTGTGACAGGACAAACTGAAACAGGACAAACTGAAACAGGACAAACTGTAACAGGACAAACTGAAACAGGACAAACTGAAACAGGACAAACTGAAACAGGACAAACTGAAACAGGACAAACTGAAACAGGACAAACTGTGACAGGACAAACTGAAACAGGACAAACTGAAACAGGACAAACTGAAACAGGACAAACTGAAACAGGACAAACTGAAACAGGACAAACTGTGACAGGACAAACTGAAACAGGACAAACTGAAACAGGACAAACTGTGACAGGACAAACTAACAGGACAAACTGAAACAGGACAAACTGAAACAGGACAAACTGTGACAGGACAAACTGAAACAGGACAAACTGAAACAGGACAAACTGAAACAGGACAAACTGAAACAGGACAAACTAACGGGACAAACTGAAACAGGACAAATTGAAACAGGACAAACTGAAACAGGACAAACTGAAACAGGACAAACTGAAACAGGACAAACTGAAACAGGACAAACTGAAACAGGACAAACTGTGACAGGACAAACTGAAACAGGACAAACTGAAACAGGACAAACTGTGACAGGACAAACTGAAACAGGACAAACTGAAACAGGACAAATTGAAACAGGACAAACTAACGGGACAAACTGAAACAGGACAAATTGAAACAGGACAAACTGAAACAGGACAAACTGAAACAGGACAAACTGAAACAGGACAAACTGTAAACTTCTATAACAGGACAAACTGAAACAGGACAAACTGAAACAGGACAAACTGAGACAGGACAAACTGAGACAGGACAAACTGAAACAGGACAAACTGTAACAGGACAAACTGAAACAGGACAAACTGAAACAGGACAAACTGTGACAGGACAAACTGAGACAGGACAAACTGAGACAGGACAAACTGAAACAGGACAAACTGAAACAGGACAAACTGTGACAGGACAAACTGAGACAGGACAAACTGAAACAGGACAAACTGAAACAGGACAAACTGTGACAGGACAAACTGAGACAGGACAAACTGAAACAGGACAAACTGAAACAGGACAAACTGAAACAGGACAAACTGTGACAGGACAAACTGAGACAGGACAAACTGAGACAGGACAAACTGAAACAGGACAAACTGTAACAGGACAAACTGAAACAGGACAAACTGAAACAGGACAAACTGTGACAGGACAAACTGAGACAGGACAAACTGAGACAGGACAAACTGAAACAGGACAAACTGAAACAGGACAAACTGTGACAGGACAAACTGAGACAGGACAAACTGAAACAGGACAAACTGAAACAGGACAAACTGAAACAGGACAAACTAACAGGACAAACTGTGACAGGACAAACTGTGACAGGACAAACTGAAACAGGACAAACTGAGACAGGACAAACTGTGACAGGACAAACTGAAACAGGACAAACTGAAACAGGACAAACTGTGACAGGACAAACTGAAACAGGACAAACTGAAACAGGACAAACTGAAACAGGACAAACTGTGACAGGACAAACTGAAACAGGACAAACTGAAACAGGACAAACTGTGACAGGACAAACTGAGACAGGACAAACTGAAACAGGACAAACTGAAACAGGACAAACTGTAACAGGACAAACTGTGACAGGACAAACTGAAACAGGACAAACTGAAACAGGACAAACTGTGACAGGACAAACTGAAACAGGACAAACTGAAACAGGACAAACTGAAACAGGACAAACTGAAACAGGACAAACTGAAACAGGACAAACTGAAACAGGACAAACTGAAACAGGACAAACTGAAACAGGACAAACTGAAACAGGACAAACTGAAACAGGACAAACTGACACAGGACAAACTGAAACAGGACAAACTGTGACAGGACAAACTGTGACAGGACAAACTGTGACAGGACAAACTGTGACAGGACAAACTGTGACAGGACAAACTGAAACAGGACAAACTGTGACAGGACAAACTGTGACAGGACAAACTGAAACAGGACAAACTGAAACAGGACAAACTGAAACAGGACAAACTGTGACAGGACAAACTGAAACAGGACAAACTAACAGGACAAACTGAAACAGGACAAACTGAGACAGGACAAACTGAAACAGGACAAACTGAAACAGGACAAACTGAAACAGGACAAACTGTGACAGGACAAACTGAAACAGGACAAACTGTGACAGGACAAACTGTGACAGGACAAACTGTGACAGGACAAACTGAAACAGGACAAACTGAAACAGGACAAACTGAAACAGGACAAACTGAAACAGGACAAACTGTGACAGGACAAACTGAAACAGGACAAACTGAGACAGGACAAACTGAGACAGGACAAACTGTGACAGGACAAACTGTGACAGGACAAACTGAAACAGGACAAACTGAAACAGGACAAACTGAAACAGGACAAACTGAAACAGGACAAACTGAAACAGGACAAACTGAGACAGGACAAACTGAAACAGGACAAACTGAGACAGGACAAACTGTGACAGGACAAACTGTGACAGGACAAAGTGAAACAGGACAAAGTGAAACAGGACAAACTGTGACAGGACAAACTGAAACAGGACAAACTGAAACAGGACAAACTGAAACAGGACAAACTGAAACAGGACAAACTGAAACAGGACAAACTGTGACAGGACAAACTGAAACAGGACAAACTGTGACAGGACAAACTGAAACAGGACAAACTGAAACAGGACAAACTGTAACAGGACAAACTGAAACAGGACAAACTGAAACAGGACAAACTGAAACAGGACAAACTGAAACAGGACAAACTGAAACAGGACAAACTGAAACAGGACAAACTGTAACAGGACAAACAGAAACAGGACAAACTGAAACAGGACAAACTGTGACAGGACAAACTGAAACAGGACAAACTGAAACAGGACAAACTGTAACAGGACAAACTGTGACAGGACAAACTGAAACAGGACAAACTGAAACAGGACAAACTGAAACAGGACAAACTGAAACAGGACAAACTGAAACAGGACAAACTGAAACAGGACAAACTGAAACAGGACAAACTGAAACAGGACAAACTGAAACAGGACAAACTGTGACAGGACAAACTGAAACAGGACAAACTGAAACAGGACAAACTGAAACAGGACAAACTGAAACAGGACAAACTGTGACAGGACAAACTGAAACAGGTGTCAGTTCTCTCACTCTGGGGGATTTTCTAGAATGGTCGGTGATTTTGTGAAGACGTTTCTTGTGAATAAACTCATTTCAAACCATCACAAAATCAAACCCCGACATGACTCTGTTCAAACTCACTCACACAGTTTGTTTCACCTTCAGCATCAGTGAAGGTTTGGAGACTTTGGGCTTTTTACCGTGACCTGAAGAGGGGAAGCATCTTTTTCCTCTTCACCATCAGGTTATGAACAGAACCTTCTCCACCACCTCCCCTCCTGCTCCTGTAAGCTCCT
This sequence comes from Gobius niger, assembly GCF_951799975.1. Classification (NCBI taxonomy): domain Eukaryota; kingdom Metazoa; phylum Chordata; class Actinopteri; order Gobiiformes; family Gobiidae; genus Gobius; species Gobius niger. Next base: position 16,325,903 of record NC_136875.1, read on the forward strand.
GGTCTGTCTTCATGAGCTGCAGGCCTGAGATCTCCCTCAGTGGCTCAATGATACTGAGGTCAGACCTTCACCTCATTCTTCTGGAGCCAGTGAGAGGTCAACCTTAACACGTCTCCTCAGTGTTCTTTAACAACAGGCTGCTTCCATCAGTTTGGACCAGGTTTCTAGTCTCGCGACCTGGACCGGGACTGAAAGACAGCCCTGGACTCGGACCAGCCTGGCCCAGGAGAGCGACAGTGTAACGCCTCATTTGAAAGCTGAGACCTACAAAGTGATTGCAAGTCGCCGTATCTTTACTCATAGTTTTGTTGTTTCTTCATTACTTTTTGTGGCTTTTGTTGAATTTTTGTCACTTTTTGTTGAATTTTTGTCACTTTTTGTCACATTTTTGTTGAATTTTTGTTGAATTTTTGTCACTTTTTGTTGAATTTTTGTCACTTTTTTGTTGAATTTTTGTTGAATTTTTGTCACTTTTTTGTTGAATTTTTGTTGAATTTTTGTCACATTTTTCTTTGATTTTTTGTCACATTTTTGTTGAATTTTTGTTGAATTTTTGTCACTTTTTTGTTGAATTTTTGTTGAATTTTTGTCACTTTTTTGTTGAATTTTTGTCACTTTTTTGTTGAATTTTTGTTGAATTTTTGTCACTTTTTTGTTGAATTTTATCAGTTTTTTGTTGAATTTTTGTCACATTTTTCTTTGATTTTTTGTCACTTTTTTGTTGAATTTTTGTCACTTTTTTGTTGAATTTTTGTCACTTTTTGTTGAATTTTTGTCACATTTTTGTCACATTTTTTGTATCATGTTTTTGTTCTGGTTCTGTCACGTTTTTGTGGCCTTTTCGTCGCTTTGTTGTCGTGTTTTTATTGACTTTTCTTCACATATTTTGTCACTTTTCTTGATGCTTTTCCGGCACATTTTCGTTTTCTTTTCATCCTCTTTTTTGCTGCTATTTTGCTGCTTTTCTTTTGAGCTTTTAGATTTGGGTAAAGCTCGGTTGAGGCGGGACCGGTGGGCCCTCTGTGCTCTTCCAGAGTGGACACATGGCCGATCCGCCCCTGCCTGTGACCCACCTCTGTGTTCCACTGTAGGGATGGAGCTCGTTTCATCTCCTCCAAACCCACCGCTGATCTCACGACCCGCTCGACCGTCAGAGATGTTTCCCTCACACTGAAGCACGTCTGAGTTCATCAACCAGAGGGAGACGCCTGGACGATGGAGAGCCACCAAGACATCTGAGGAAATCACAGAGTCAACAACTGCACTGACACTAGTGGGTAATCCAGGAGGAACGAAGCACCAGAGACACCAGAGAAGAAGAGACTGAAGGAGAAGAAGCTGAAGAAGAAGAAGCAGAAGAAGAAACAGAAGAAATGGAAGAAGAAGAAGAAACAGCAGGAGAAGAAACAGAAGAAGAAACAGAAGAAGAAACTGAAGAAGAAGAAACAGAAGAAGAAGAAACAGAAGAAGAAGAAACAGAAGAAGAAACGGAAGAAGAAGAAACAGAAGAAGAAGAAACTGAAGAAGAAACAGAAGAAGAAACAGAAGAAGAAGAAACAGAAGAAGAAACAGAAGAAGAAGAAACAGAAGAAGAAACAGAAGAAGAAGAAACAGAAGAAGAAGAAACAGAAGAAGAAACAGAAGAAGAAGAAACAGAAGAAGAAACAGAAGAAGAAGAAACAGAAGAAGAAACAGAAGAAGAAGAAACAGAAGAAGAAACAGAAGAAGAAGAAACAGAAGAAGAAACAGAAGAAGAAGAAACAGAAGAAGAAACAGAAGAAGAAGAAACAGAAGAAGAAACAGAAGAAGAAGAAACAGAAGAAGAAGAAACAGAAGAAGAAACAGAAGAAGAAGAAACAGAAGAAGAAACAGAAGAAGAAGAAACAGAAGAAGAAACAGAAGAAGAAGAAACAGAAGAAGAAGAAACAGAAGAAGAAGAAACAGAAGAAGAAACAGAAGAAGAAGAAACAGAAGAAGAAGAAACAGAAGAAGAAGAAACAGAAGAAGAAACAGAAGAAGAAGAAACAGAAGAAGAAGAAACAGAAGAAGAAGAAACAGAAGAAGAAACAGAAGAAGAAGAAACTGAAGAAGAAACTGAAGAAGAAGAAACAGAAGAAGAAGAAACAGAAGAAGAAACAGCAGAAGAAGAAACTGCAGAAGAAGAAACAGAAGAAGAAGAAACAGAAGAAGAAGAAACAGAAGAAGAAACAGCAGAAGAAGAAACAGAAGAAGAAGAAACAGAAGAAGAAGAAACAGAAGAAGAAACAGCAGAAGAAGAAACTGCAGAAGAAGAAACTGCAGAAGAAGCTGAAGAAGAAACAGAAGAAGAAACAGAAGAAGAAGAAGCTGAAGAAGAAACAGAAGAAGAAGAAGCTGAAGAAGAAACAGAAGAAGAAGAAACTGAAGAAGAAACAGAAGAAGAAGAAACAGAAGAAGAAGAAACAGAAGAAGAAGAAACAGAAGAAGAAGAAACTGAAGTTTGTCATAAAGATCAACATGTGTTTAAGACTGAGCTTTAGAGGAAACACCTGTGTCTTCAGAAACACTCAGACACAGAGAGTGAGTGAGTGAGGGGTCAGTGATGAGGACTGTCCCCCCCCCTGCCCCCCCCTGTCCCCCCCCCCTGTCCCCCCCTCCCCCCGGGTGGTCCTGACCGGACCCTCTGATCCTCTGAAGCCCCTCAGGCCGAGTCCCGCTGCTTCCATTAAAGTCTCACTAAAGTCCCCTCGCGTGGCAGAAAGAGGAAAAGATGAATGAAGCGCACGTGCGCGGAGCCGAGGGCGCGTGCGTGTGCGCGCCGCGGGGGTCCTTTGTGTTTGGAGGAGGCCTCGCGCCGCGCTCTGATTGGCCACAGGCCTGCAGCGGCACGCTTCTGACGCACCCCCTCCGCGGCACGAGACTCCGGGGGCTCCGGGGGCGGGCCCGGCTCACGCGCATATAACCGGGCTGAGGCCGCGCGTGTGCCAGAACCACCGGCACGAGCGGCCCACGAGCTCACTCTGATCCAAGCGCGTGCCTTTGGAACCGGACCCGGCACGAGACCCGCGCACGAGACCCGCGCACGAGACACACGAGCGCAGACGCTCCGCAACTTCTGCAACTTCTGCAACTTCTGCCAGAGACTTCTGCTGCAGCCTCAGCCCGGCCCCACAGCCTCCCCCCGGCCCGACAGCCTCCCCCCCGCCGCAGCAGCAGGATGGAGCCGGTCCTCTCCCCGGACAGCCGCAGCAGCAGCTCTGACATGTTTCCTCTCTCCCTCTCGGATGAGGAGGTGCGCGTGGAGCCCGAGCAGAAGAAGCGGCGGCGGGGCCGCGCGCGCTGCGAGGGGCAGGTGCACGTGGTGAAGAAGAACCGGAGAGTCAAAGCCAATGACCGGGAGCGGAACCGCATGCACAGCCTGAACGACGCGCTGGACTCGCTGCGGCGCGTGCTGCCCGCGTTTCCGGACGAGACGAAACTGACGAAGATCGAGACGCTGCGCTTCGCGCACAATTACATCTGGGCCCTGTCCGAGACCATCCGCATCGCAGACCTGCACCAGGGCCCCCCACAGGGCCCCCAGGGGCCTCCTCTCAGCCCCTCCTGGAGCAGCGGCTCTGCCTCCAGCTCCCCGTCCTACTGCTCCAGCCCCGGCTCCCCCCGCTCCCCCATCAGCCCCCGCAGCGAGGACTACGGCCTGAGCCGCGACCTGCAGGGCTTCAGCTTCAGCCTGTTCTGAAGGCCCGAGGCCCCCGAGGCCACGAGGCCCCCAGGCCCCCAAATATACAGCCTGAGCCATGTGGAGCCTCTCCTCAGCTCTGCCCGGCCCTGCGCCTCCCTCAGCGGCCTCTCTCAGACCCGCTGCTGTGGAGCTCTCAGCGGCCTCTCCCAGACCCGCTGCTGTGGAGCTCTCAGCGGCCTCTCCCAGACCCGCTGCTGTGGAGCTCTCAGCGGCCTCTCTCAGACCCGCTGCTGTGGAGCTCTCAGCGGCCTCTCTCAGACCCGCTGCTGTGGAGCTCTCAGCGGCCTCTCCCAGACCCGCTGCTGTGGAGCTCTCAGCGGCCTCTCTCAGACCCGCTGCTGTGGAGCTCTCAGCGGCCTCTCTCAGACCCGCTGCTGTGGAGCTCTCAGCGGCCTCTCCCAGACCCGCTGCTGTGGAGCTCTCAGCGGCCTCTCACAGACTGAAGGCCCGCTGCTGTGGAGCTCTCAGCGGCCTCTCTCAGACTCACGGCCCGCTGCTGTGGAGCTCTCAGCGGCCTCTCTCAGACTCACGGCCCGCTGCTGTGGAGCTCTCAGCGGCCTCTCACAGACTCACGGCCCGCTGCTGTGGAGCTCTCAGCGGGGCTTCCTGAACTCTGCCCGGCCCTGCGCCTCCCACAGCGGCCTCTCCCAGACTGAAGGCCCGCTGCTGTGGAGCTCTCAGCGGCCTCTCTCAGACTCACGGCCCGCTGCTGTGGAGCTCTCAGCGGCCTCTCTCAGACCCGCTGCTGTGGAGCTCTCAGCGGCCTCTCACAGACTCACGGCCCGCTGCTGTGGAGCTCTCAGCGGCCTCTCTCAGACCCGCTGCTGTGGAGCTCTCAGCGGCCTCTCACAGACTCACGGCCCGCTGCTGTGGAGCTCTCAGCGGGGCTTCCTGAACTCTGCTCGGCCTTGCGCCACAGACCGACAGGGCCCGGGTTGAGGCCCGGGTTGAGGCCCGGGTTCAGGCCCGGGTTGGGATCATGAACAGCTGGATCACTCTTTGCCTTATTCTCAGATGTTGTGACTGTAGCCCGTCATTCCCCTTATTTTATTTTATTTAATGTTATTCTCCAGAGCCTGCACTTTGCCCTCTTCCTCTTCCTCCTCCTCCTCCTCTTCCTCCTCCTCCTCTTCCTCCTCTTCCTCCTCTTCCTCCTCTTCCTCCTCTTCCTCCTCCTCCTCTTCCTCCTCTTCCTCCTCTTCCTCCTCCTCCTCTTCCTCTTCTTCCTCCTCCTCCTCCTCCTCCTCCTCTTCCTCTTCTTCCTCCTCCTCCTCCTCCTCCTCCTCCTCCTCCTCCTCCTCTTCTTCCTCCTCCTCCTCCTCCTCCTCCTCCTCCTCCTCCTCCTCCTCTTCCTCCTCCTCCTCCTCTTCCTCCTCCTCGCGCTGAAGAACTCCCATGTCTTTAATTTATTCTGTTATGTTGACTCTCGTGGCGGATGCTGAATGTGATAATTGTGATATTTGTGATATTTGTGATATTTGTGATATTTGTGATATTTGTGATGTACATAAACAGAGTTTATTCTATTTACGGCCGTTTTATACCAATAAAACTTATTTTGTAACTGCGACTCTCTGTGCTGTTTCTCAGGCTCACTATTAGATTATTATTACTTTATCATATCGGTGTTATTATAGAGGGCTTTTTATTATTATTATTATTATTATTGTTATTATTATAATTATTATTATCATTATCATTATTATTATTATTATTATTATTATAGTCCTTGTAGAGGGAGACCTGTGCTTCGGGTCTCCGGCCCGGGGTCGGGTCTCATTACAAATAATGAATTCTAAAAAATAAAAAAAAATAGAATAAAAAACAAAGTAGAATTATTTAAAAAAAAATATATATATATATATATATATATATATATATATATATATATATATATATATATATAGTATTCATTTGTTTATTATTTGTATAGGCCTGTATTTATTTTGACATATATCCAATATTTCCTTTATTTTATTTTCTCTTCACTTCTGTTTCATTATAATACTTGGGTGTATTTACTGAATGTGATGAAGTCCTGACACAGTGTCTTCATCTCCTCCTCCTCTTCATCTCCTCCTCCTCTTCATCTCCTCCTCCTCTTCATCTCCTCTTCATCTCCTCTTCATCTCCTCCTCCGCTTCATCTCCTCCTCCTCTTCATCTCCTCCTCCTCTTCATCTCCTCCTCCTCTTCATCTCCTCCTCCTCTTCAGTGTCTTCAGTCTGTCCTGAGTCTCATTCAGACAAAGCACTTGAGGAACATCAAGATCTCCTCAGCAGGTGAAGCAGATCCACTATTGTCCACACTGGAAACTTAATGTGACTCTGTATCTTCTTCCTCTTCCTCTTCTTCTTCCTCTTCTTATTCTTATTCTTCTTCTTCTTGGTCTGGTTTTGGTTTTGGTCTGTTTTCGGTCACGTTTTGGTCTGGTTTTGGTCTGGTTTAGGTCTGGTTTTGGTCTGGTTTTGGTCTGGTTTTGGTCCCGTCTTGGTCTGGTTTTGGTCCCGTCTTGGTCTGGTTTTGGTCTGGTTTTGGTCTCGTCTTGGTCTGGTTTTGGTCTCGTCTTGGTCTGGTTTTGGTCTCGTCTTGGTCTGGTTTTGGTCTGGTTTAGGTCTAGTTTAGGTCTGGTTTTGGTCTGGTTTTGGTCTGGTTTTGGTCTAGTTTCGGTCTGGTTTTTGTCTAGTTTCGGTCTGGTCTTGGTCTGGTCTTGGTCTCGTCTTGGTCTGGTCTTGGTCTGGTTTTGGTCTGGTTTTGGTCTGGTTTTGGTCTGGTCTTGGTCTGGTCTTGGTCTGGTTTTGGTCTGGTTTTGGTCTGGTTTTGGTCTGGTTTTGGTCTGGTTTTGGTCTAGTTTTGGTCTGGTCTTGGTCTGGTCTTGGTCTGGTTTTGGTCTGGTTTTGGTCTGGTTTTGGTCTGGTTTTGGTCTAGTTTTGGTCTAGTTTCGGTCTGGTCTTGGTCTGGTCTTGGTCTGGTTTTGGTCTGGTTTTGGTCTGGTTTTGGTCTGGTTTTGGTCTAGTTTTGGTCTAGTTTCGGTCTGGTCTTGGTCTGGTCTTGGTCTGGTCTTGGTCTGGTCTTGGTCTGGTTTTGGTCTGGTTTTGGTCTAGTTTTGGTCTAGTTTCGGTCTGGTCTTGGTCTGGTCTTGGTCTGGTCTTGGTCTGGTCTTGGTCTGGTTTTGGTCTGGTTTTGGTCTAGTTTTGGTCTAGTTTCGGTCTGGTCTTGGTCTGGTCTTGGTCTGGTCTTGGTCTGGTTTTGGTCTGGTTTTGGTCTGGTTTTGGTCTAGTTTCGGTCTGGTCTTGGTCTCGTCTTGGTCTGGTTTTGGTCTGGTTTTGGTCTGGTTTTGGTCTGGTTTTGGTCTAGTTTCGGTCTGGTCTTGGTCTGGTCTTGGTCTGGTTTTGGTCTGGTTTTGGTCTGGTTTTGGTCTGGTTTTGGTCTGGTTTTGGTCTAGTTTCGGTCTAGTCTTGGTCTGGTCTTGGTCTGGTTTTGGTCTGGTTTTGGTTTGGTTTTGGTCTCGTCTTGGTCTGGTTTTGGTCTCGTCTTGGTCTGGTCTTGGTCTGGTCTTGGTTTGGTTTTGGTCTGGTTTTGGTTTGGTTTTGGTCTCGTCTTGGTCTGGTTTTGGTCTGGTCTTGGTCTGGTTTCGGTCTAGTTTCGGTCTGGTTTTGGTCCCGTCTTGGTCTGGTTTTGGTCTAGTTTCGGTCTGGTCTTGGTCTGGTTTTGGTCTGGTTTTGGTCTGGTTTTGGTCTGGTTTTGGTCTAGTTTTGGTCTGGTTTTGGTCTAGTTTTGGTCTGGTCTTGGTCTGGTTTTGGTCTGGTTTTGGTCTGGTTTTGGTCTGGTTTTGGTCTAGTTTTGGTCTGGTTTTGGTCTGGTATTGGTCTAGTTTTGGTCTGGTTTTGGTTTGGTTTTGGTCTGGTTTTGGTCTGGTTTTGGTCTGGTATTGGTCTGGTATTGGTCTAGTTTTGGTCTGGTCTTGGTCTGGTTTTGGTCTGGTTTTGGTCTGGTTTTGGTCTGGTATTGGTCTAGTTTTGGTCTGGTTTTGGTTTGGTTTTGGTCTAGTTTTGGTCTGGTCTTGGTCTGGTTTTGGTCTGGTTTTGGTCTGGTTTTGGTCTGGTTTTGGTCTAGTTTTGGTCTGGTTTTGGTCTAGTTTTGGTCTGGTCTTGGTCTGGTTTTGGTCTGGTTTTGGTCTGGTTTTGGTCTGGTTTTGGTCTAGTTTTGGTCTGGTATTGGTCTAGTTTTGGTCTGGTTTTGGTTTGGTTTTGGTCTAGTTTTGGTCTAGTTTTGGTCTGGTTTTGGTCTAGTTTTGGTCTGGTTTTGGTCTAGTTTTGGTCTGGTTTTGGTTTGGTTTTGGTCTAGTTTTGGTCTAGTTTTGGTCTGGTTTTGGTCTAGTTTTGGTCTGGTTTTGGTTTGGTTTTGGTCTAGTTTTGGTCTAGTTTTGGTCTCGTCTTGGTCTGGTTGTGGTCTGGTTTTGGTCTGGTTTTGGTCTCGTCTTGGTCTGGTTTTGGTCTGGTTTTGGTCTCGTCTTGGTCTGGTTTGGGTCTGGTTTTGGTCTGGTTTTGGTCTCGTCTTGGTCTGGTTTTGGTCTGGTTTTGGTTTGGTCTAGTTTTGGTCTAGTTTTGGTCTGGTTTTGGTCTAGTTTTGGTCTAGTTTTGGTCTGGTTTTGGTCTGGTTGTGGTCTGGTTTTGGTCTAGTTTTGGTCTAGTTTTGGTCTGGTTTTGGTCTAGTTTTGGTCTGGTTTTGGTCTGTTTTCGGTCTGGTTTCGGTCTGGTTTCGGTCTGGTTTTGGTCTGTTTTCGGTCTGGTTTTGGTCTGGTTTCGGTCTGTTTTCGGTCTGTTTTCGGTCTGGTTTTGGTCTCGTCTTGGTCTGGTTTTGGTCTGGTTTTGGTCTGGTTTTGGTCTGGTTTTGGTCTAGTTTCGGTCTGGTCTTGGTCTCGTCTTGGTCTGGTTTTGGTCTAGTTTCGGTCTGGTTTTGGTCTCGTCTTGGTCTGGTTTTGGTCTGGTTTTGGTCTGGTTTTGGTCTGGTCTTGGTCTGGTTTTGGTCTGGTTTTGGTCTGGTTTTGGTCTGGTTTTGGTCTAGTTTCGGTCTGGTCTCGGTCTCGTCTTGGTCTGGTTTTGGTCTAGTTTCGGTCTGGTTTTGGTCTAGTTTCGGTCTGGTCTTGGTCTGGTCTTGGTCTGGTTTTGGTCTGGTTTTGGTCTGGTTTTGGTCTAGTTTCGGTCTGGTCTTGGTCTGGTCTTGGTCTGGTTTTGGTCTGGTTTTGGTCTGGTTTTGGTCTAGTTTCGGTCTGGTTTTGGTCTGGTCTTGGTCTGGTCTTGGTCTGGTTTTGGTCTGGTTTTGGTTTGGTTTTGGTCTCGTCTTGGTCTGGTTTTGGTCTGGTTTTGGTCTGGTCTTGGTCTGGTCTTGGTCTGGTTTCGGTCTAGTTTCGGTCTGGTCTTGGTCTCGTCTTGGTCTGGTTTTGGTCTGGTTTTGGTCTGGTCTTGGTCTGGTTTTGGTCTGGTTTTGGTCTGGTTTTGGTCTAGTTTCGGTCTGGTCTTGGTCTGGTCTTGGTCTGGTTTTGGTCTGGTTTTGGTTTGGTTTTGGTCTCGTCTTGGTCTGGTTTTGTTCTGGTTTTGGTCTCGTCTTGGTCTGGTCTTGGTCTGGTTTTGGTCTGGTTTTGGTCTGGTTTCGGTCTGGTTTCGGTCTGGTTTCGGTCTAGTTTCGGTCTGGTTTTGGTCTGGTTTCGGTCTAGTTTCGGTCTGGTCTTGGTCTGGTTTTGGTCTGGTTTTGGTCTGGTTTTGGTCTCGTCTTGGTCTGGTTTTGGTCTCGTCTTGGTCTTGTTTTGGTCTGGTTTTGGTTTGGTTTTGGTCTAGTTTTGGTCTAGTTTTGGTCTGGTTTTGGTCTAGTTTTGGTCTGGTTTTGGTCTGGTTTTGGTCTAGTTTTGGTCTGGTTTTGGTCTAGTTTTGGTCTGGTTTTGGTCTCGTCTTGGTCTTGTTTTGGTCTGGTTTTGGTTTGGTTTTGGTCTAGTTTTGGTCTAGTTTTGGTCTGGTTTTGGTCTAGTTTTGGTCTGGTTTTGGTCTGGTTTTGGTCTAGTTTTGGTCTAGTTTTGGTCTGGTTTTGGTCTCGTCTTGGTCTAGTTTTGGTCTGGTTTTGGTCTGGTTTTGGTCTGGTTTTGGTCTAGTTTTGGTCTAGTTTTGGTCTGGTTTTGGTCTAGTTTTGGTCTAGTTTTGGTCTAGTTTTGGTCTGGTTTTGGTCTAGTTTTGGTCTGGTTTTGGTCTGGTTTTGGTCTAGTTTTGGTCTAGTTTTGGTCTGGTTTTGGTCTAGTTTTGGTCTGGTTTTGGTCTGGTTTTGGTCTAGTTTTGGACTGGTTTTGGTCTAGTTTTGGTCTGGTTTTGGTCTAGTTTTGGTCTGGTTTTGGTCTGGTTTTGGTCTAGTTTTGGTCTAGTTTTGGTCTGGTTTTGGTCTCGTCTTGGTCTTGTCTTGGTCTCGTCTTGGTCTGGTTTTGGTCTGGTTTTGGTCTGGTTTTGGTCTGGTTTTGGTCTGGTTTTGGTCTGGTTTTGGTCTGGTTTCGGTCTGGTTTTGGTCTGGTTTTGGTCTGGTTTTGGTCTGGTTTTGGTCTCGTCTTGGTCTGGTTTTGGTCTGGTTTTGGTCTGGTTTTGGTCTGGTTTTGGTCTGGTTTTGGTCTAGTTTCGGTCTGGTCTTGGTCTCGTCTTGGTCTGGTTTTGGTCTAGTTTCGGTCTGGTTTTGGTCTAGTTTCGGTCTGGTCTTGGTCTGGTCTTGGTCTGGTTTTGGTCTGGTTTTGGTCTGGTTTTGGTCTAGTTTCGGTCTGGTCTTGGTCTGGTCTTGGTCTGGTTTTGGTCTGGTTTTGGTCTGGTTTTGGTCTAGTTTTGGTCTGGTTTTGGTCTGGTCTTGGTCTGGTCTTGGTCTGGTTTTGGTCTGGTTTTGGTCTAGTTTCGGTCTGGTCTTGGTCTGGTCTTGGTCTGGTTTTGGTCTGGTTTTGGTTTGGTTTTGGTCTCGTCTTGGTCTGGTTTTGTTCTGGTTTTGGTCTGGTCTTGGTCTGGTCTTGGTCTGGTTTCGGTCTAGTTTCGGTCTGGTCTTGGTCTCGTCTTGGTCTGGTTTTGGTCTGGTTTTGGTCTGGTCTTGGTCTGGTTTTGGTCTGGTTTTGGTCTGGTTTTGGTCTGGTTTTGGTCTAGTTTCGGTCTGGTCTTGGTCTGGTCTTGGTCTGGTTTTGGTCTGGTTTTGGTTTGGTTTTGGTCTCGTCTTGGTCTGGTTTTGTTCTGGTTTTGGTCTCGTCTTGGTCTGGTCTTGGTCTGGTTTTGGTCTGGTTTTGGTCTGGTTTCGGTCTGGTTTCGGTCTGGTTTCGGTCTAGTTTCGGTCTGGTTTTGGTCTGGTTTCGGTCTAGTTTCGGTCTGGTCTTGGTCTGGTTTTGGTCTGGTTTTGGTCTGGTTTTGGTCTCGTCTTGGTCTGGTTTTGGTCTCGTCTTGGTCTTGTTTTGGTCTGGTTTTGGTTTGGTTTTGGTCTAGTTTTGGTCTAGTTTTGGTCTGGTTTTGGTCTAGTTTTGGTCTGGTTTTGGTCTGGTTTTGGTCTAGTTTTGGTCTGGTTTTGGTCTAGTTTTGGTCTGGTTTTGGTCTCGTCTTGGTCTGGTTTTGGTCTCGTCTTGGTCTTGTTTTGGTCTGGTTTTGGTTTGGTTTTGGTCTAGTTTTGGTCTAGTTTTGGTCTGGTTTTGGTCTAGTTTTGGTCTAGTTTTGGTCTGGTTTTGGTCTGGTTTTGGTCTGGTTTTGGTCTAGTTTTGGTCTGGTTTTGGTCTGGTTTTGGTCTGGTTTTGGTCTGGTTTTGGTCTAGTTTTGGTCTGGTTTTGGTCTAGTTTTGGTCTAGTTTTGGTCTGGTTTTGGTCTGGTTTTGGTCTAGTTTTGGTCTAGTTTAGTCTGGTTTTGGTCTAGTTTTGGTCTAGTTTTGGTCTAGTTTTGGTCTGGTTTTGGTCTAGTTTTGGTCTGGTTTTGGTCTGGTTTTGGTCTAGTTTTGGTCTAGTTTTGGTCTGGTTTTGGTCTAGTTTTGGTCTGGTTTTGGTCTGGTTTTGGTCTAGTTTTGGTCTAGTTTTGGTCTGGTTTTGGTCTCGTCTTGGTCTCGTCTTGGTCTCGTCTTGGTCTGGTTTTGGTCTGGTTTTGGTCTGGTTTTGGTCTGGTTTTGGTCTGGTTTTGGTCTGGTTTTGGTCTGGTTTTGGTCTGGTTTCGGTCTGGTTTTGGTCTGGTTTTGGTCTGGTTTTGGTCTGGTTTTGGTCTGGTCTTGGTCTGGTTTTGGTCTGGTTTTGGTCTAGTTTTGGTCTGGTTTTGGTTTGGTTTCGGTCTCGCTTTGATCTGGTTTTGGTCTGGTTTTGGTCTGGTTTTGGTCTGGTTTTGGTCTGGTTTTGGTCTTGTTTTGGTCTGGTTTTGGTTTGGTTTTGGTCTAGTTTTGGTCTAGTTTTGGTCTGGTTTTGGTCTAGTTTTGGTCTGGTTTTGGTCTGGTTTTGGTCTAGTTTTGGTCTGGTTTTGGTCTAGTTTTGGTCTGGTTTTGGTCTCGTCTTGGTCTTGTTTTGGTCTGGTTTTGGTTTGGTTTTGGTCTAGTTTTGGTCTAGTTTTGGTCTGGTTTTGGTCTAGTTTTGGTCTGGTTTTGGTCTGGTTTTGGTCTAGTTTTGGTCTAGTTTTGATCTGGTTTTGGTCTGGTTTTGATCTGGTTTTGGTCTGGTTTTGATCTGGTTTTGGTCTGTTTTCGGTCTGGTTTTGGTCTGGTTTTGGTCTGGTTTTGATCTGGTTTTGGTCTGGTTTTGGTCTGGTTTTGGTCTCGTCTTGGTCTGGTTTTGGTCTGGTTTTGGTCTCGTCTTGGTCTGGTTTGGGTCTGGTTTTGGTCTGGTTTTGGTCTCGTCTTGGTCTGGTTTTGGTCTGGTTTTGGTTTGGTTTTGGTCTAGTTTTGGTCTAGTTTTGGTCTGGTTTTGGTCTAGTTTTGGTCTAGTTTTGGTCTGGTTTTGGTCTGGTTGTGGTCTGGTTTTGGTCTAGTTTTGGTCTAGTTTTGGTCTGGTTTTGGTCTAGTTTTGGTCTGGTTTTGGTCTGTTTTCGGTCTGGTTTCGGTCTGGTTTCGGTCTGGTTTTGGTCTGTTTTCGGTCTGGTTTTGGTCTGGTTTCGGTCTGTTTTCGGTCTGTTTTCGGTCTGGTTTTGGTCTCGTCTTGGTCTGGTTTTGGTCTGGTTTTGGTCTGGTTTTGGTCTGGTTTTGGTCTAGTTTCGGTCTGGTCTTGGTCTCGTCTTGGTCTGGTTTTGGTCTAGTTTCGGTCTGGTTTTGGTCTCGTCTTGGTCTGGTTTTGGTCTGGTTTTGGTCTGGTTTTGGTCTGGTTTTGGTCTGGTCTTGGTCTGGTTTTGGTCTGGTTTTGGTCTGGTTTTGGTCTGGTTTTGGTCTAGTTTCGGTCTGGTCTTGGTCTCGTCTTGGTCTGGTTTTGGTCTAGTTTCGGTCTGGTTTTGGTCTAGTTTCGGTCTGGTCTTGGTCTGGTCTTGGTCTGGTTTTGGTCTGGTTTTGGTCTGGTTTTGGTCTAGTTTCGGTCTGTTCTTGGTCTGGTCTTGGTCTGGTTTTGGTCTGGTTTTGGTCTGGTTTTGGTCTAGTTTCGGTCTGGTTTTGGTCTGGTCTTGGTCTGGTCTTGGTCTGGTTTTGGTCTGGTTTTGGTTTGGTTTTGGTCTCGTCTTGGTCTGGTTTTGGTCTGGTTTTGGTCTGGTCTTGGTCTGGTCTTGGTCTGGTTTCGGTCTAGTTTCGGTCTGGTCTTGGTCTCGTCTTGGTCTGGTTTTGGTCTGGTTTTGGTCTGGTCTTGGTCTGGTTTTGGTCTGGTTTTGGTCTGGTTTTGGTCTGGTTTTGGTCTGGTTTTGGTCTAGTTTCGGTCTGGTCTTGGTCTGGTCTTGGTTTGGTTTTGGTCTCGTCTTGGTCTGGTTTTGTTCTGGTTTTGGTCTCGTCTTGGTCTCGTCTTGGTCTGGTTTCGGTCTGGTTTCGGTCTGGTTTCGGTCTAGTTTCGGTCTGGTTTTGGTCTGGTTTCGGTCTAGTTTCGGTCTGGTCTTGGTCTGGTTTTGGTCTGGTTTTGGTCTCGTCTTGGTCTGGTTTTGGTCTCGTCTTGGTCTTGTTTTGGTCTGGTTTTGGTTTGGTTTTGGTCTAGTTTTGGTCTAGTTTTGGTCTGGTTTTGGTCTAGTTTTGGTCTGGTTTTGGTCTGGTTTTGGTCTAGTTTTGGTCTGGTTTTGGTTTAGTTTTGGTCTGGTTTTGGTCTCGTCTTGGTCTGGTTTTGGTCTCGTCTTGGTCTTGTTTTGGTCTGGTTTTGGTTTGGTTTTGGTCTAGTTTTGGTCTAGTTTTGGTCTGGTTTTGGTCTAGTTTTGGTCTGGTTTTGGTCTGGTTTTGGTCTAGTTTTGGTCTGGTTTTGGTCTAGTTTTGGTCTAGTTTTGGTCTGGTTTTGGTCTGGTTTTGGTCTAGTTTTGGTCTAGTTTTGGTCTGGTTTTGGTCTAGTTTTGGTCTAGTTTTGGTCTAGTTTTGGTCTGGTTTTGGTCTAGTTTTGGTCTGGTTTTGGTCTGGTTTTGGTCTAGTTTTGGTCTAGTTTTGGTCTGGTTTTGGTCTAGTTTTGGTCTGGTTTTGGTCTGGTTTTGGTCTAGTTTTGGACTGGTTTTGGTCTAGTTTTGGTCTGGTTTTGGTCTAGTTTTGGTCTGGTTTTGGTCTGGTTTTGGTCTAGTTTTGGTCTAGTTTTGGTCTGGTTTTGGTCTCGTCTTGGTCTCGTCTTGGTCTCGTCTTGGTCTGGTTTTGGTCTGGTTTTGGTCTGGTTTTGGTCTGGTTTTTGTCTGGTTTTGGTCTGGTTTTGGTCTGGTTTTGGTCTGGTTTCGGTCTGGTTTTGGTCTGGTTTTGGTCTGGTTTTGGTCTGGTTTTGGTCTGGTCTTGGTCTGGTTTTGGTCTGGTTTTAGTCTAGTTTTGGTCTGGTTTTGGTCTAGTTTTGGTCTGGTTTTGGTCTAGTTTTGGTCTAGTTTTGGTCTAGTTTTGATCTGGTTTTAGTCTAGTTTTGGTCTGGTTTCGGTCTGGTTTTGGTCTGGTTTTGGTCTGGTTTTGGTCTGGTTTCGGTCTCGCTTTGGTCTGGTTTTGGTCTGGTTTTGGTCTGGTTTTGGTCTGGTTTTGGTTTGGTTTCGGTCTCGCTTTGGTCTGGTTTTGGTCTGGTTTTGGTCTGGTTTTGGTCTGGTTTTGGTCTGGTTTTGATCTGGTTTTGGTCTGGTTTTGATCTGGTTTTGGTCTGGTTTTGGTCTGGTTTTGGTCTAGTTTTGGTCTAGTTTTGGTCTAGTTTTGATCTGGTTTTGGTCTGGTTTTGGTCTGGTTTTGGTCTGGTTTTGGTCTGGTTTTGGTCTGGTTTTGGTCTGGTTTTGATCTGGTTTTGGTCTGGTTTTGGTCTGTTTTCGGTCTGTTTTCGGTCTGGTTTTGGTCTGGTTTTGGTCTAGTTTTGGTCTAGTTTTGATCTGGTTTTGGTCTGGTTTTGGTCTGGTTTTGGTCTAGTTTTGATCTGGTTTTGGTCTAGTTTTGGTCTAGTTTTGATCTGGTTTTGGTCTGGTTTTGGTCTAGTTTTGGTCTAGTTTTGGTCTGGTTTTGGTCTGGTTTTGGTCTAGTTTTGGTCTAGTTTTGATCTGGTTTTGGTCTAGTTTTGGTCTAGTTTTGATCTGGTTTTGGTCTGGTTTTGATCTGGTTTTGGTCTGGTTTTGATCTGGTTTTGGTCTGGTTTTGATCTGGTTTTGGTCTGGTTTTGATCTGGTTTTGGTCTGTTTTCGGTCTGGTTTTGGTCTGGTTTTGGTCTCGTTTTGGTCTGGTTTTGGTCTCGTTTCGGTCTGGTTTTGGTCTCGTCTTGGTCTGGTTGTGGTCTGGTTTTCATGAAGCTTCAGACCCGGGGTGCTGGGTCAGACTCGGGTCAGACTCGGGTGCTGGGTCAGACTCGGGTGCTGTTTCAGACCCGGGGTGTTGGGTCAGACTCGGGTGTTGGGTCAGACTCGGGTGTTGGGTCAGACTCGGGTGTTGGGTCAGGCTCGGGTCAGACTCGGGTCAGACTCGGGTGCTGTTTCAGACCTGGGGTGTTGGGTCAGACTCGGGTGTTGGGTCAGACTCAGGTGTTGGGTCAGACTCGGGTCAGGCTCGGGTGCTGGGTCAGACTCGGGTGCTGGGTCAGACTCAGGTGTTGGGTCAGACTCGGGTCAGGCTCGGGTCAGACTCAGGTGCTGGGTCAGACTCGGGTGCTGGGTCAGACTCGGGTGTTGGGTCAGACTCAGGTGTTGGGTCAGGCTCGGGTCAGACCCGGGTGCTGTTTCAGACCCGGGTGTTGGGTCAGACCCGGGTCAGGCTCGGGTGAGGAGTGTTTTCAGATCCTCTCTTCGACCTCAGTGCAGTTAAACTTTAATGGTGTCGGGTCTGAGTCTCTGCAGTAAAACTCTTTCAGATCCTCCATTGTCCTCACGAAGAGCCGCCGTAAAACTCTCTGCACGAGCCCTCAGGACCCGCCCTCGCCCGAAACTCCTCCCACTCTTCAGTCTTTACTCTGGGATTCATGGTTTTGGAGCTTCAGCCTGAACATCTGTATCTGAAAAACCACAAAGTGACATTTAGCATCTGTGTTCTGACATGAGGACCATGTTCTTCTGAAGTCCATCAGAGCTCATGGACAGAGACTCTCCTGGACGACTGAGAGCGCAGTGACGTTCCTGAGCGGCTCTTTTGAGCGGCTCTTTTGAGCGGCTCTTTTGAGCGGCTCTTCAGGGGAACATCACTAGAATCGGATCCACAGGTGAAGCTTCTGGAGCCTCAGTTTCCGCCCCCTTAAATCAAACCAGTTTCTTTATCGTCTCCGATGTCGAGCAGAGTTTGTAACATTTACATTTGAAAGAGCCGGTCTCTTGAACGGCTCTTTCAAATGAACCGATCCCAAAGACTCGGCTCCAGAAAAGAGCCGTAAATCCAATGTTTCATATTTTCTAAATGTTCCACCTCAGCACTTTATACAACAGCACCTTTCTCTACGCTCGTGCACGTGTGAGTGTGAGTGTGTGTGTGTGTGTGTGTGTGTGTGTGTGTGTGTGTGTGTGTGTGTGTGCGTGCACGTGTGAGTGCGTGTGTGTGAGTGCACGTGTGTGTGCGCATGTGAGTGCACGTGTGGGGCTCAGAGGATCAGATCCCCTAAAGCCTAATCTCCTCCACTTCACTCGGGGATAATCTCTCTTCAAACGCTCACACCTGCCCCACACCAGCCAAAACATGTACAACAGGCTCCTCCCACCCGCTGGTCCAAAACATGTACAACAGGCTCCTCCCACCCACTGGTCCATGTAGAGATGTTCCTCCTGAACATCTCAGTGTGAACTCTGTCAGAGTCAAAATCAGGCCTTTCGTGATGGTTTGACAAAGATCTTTGAATCTTTACCCTCGAACATAAGTGTTTCCTCACACTGTGTCGGTCAGAGTGTTCAGTGACCGCCCCCCCCTCAGTAACTGGACCCCCCCTCAGTAACTGGACCCCCCCTCAGTGACTGGACCCCCCCTCAGTGACTCCCCCCGCCCCCCCCCCCTCAGCCTCTCTGACAGCGCTGATTGTGTGGAGTGGCCTCACTTAGTTCCTCGTTTGTCTCCTCTCCTCTGTCTCCTCAGGCCCTTTGTCTGCGCTGACCTCTGACCTCCGGCGGGACGTCCCGGGGGCACAGAGTCAATCTGTGCCGCTGCACTCCAGCACAACTGCACAACTGCACAACTGTGTGATGCAACTACACTAACACAAGTGTGTGTCTTCTAAAGGTCCTGGACAGTTGGAAACAGGAGATAAAGAACATACAGTATTCTCTCACAGACTAAACCTTCTAAACCGTCTAAACCTTGTGGATGGTGAGGTCCAGACCTGACACTGGGCAGATCAGCAGCTGGAGCTCTGTTAGATCCAGGACATGGAGAAACATCTGCAGTCATTATTTAAAGGAATAGGCCAGCGTTTTTACATCCTGACATATGTTCTTACCTAACCTTAGTGGAGTTAATATATCCCCGTCTGGTCTTTGTCCGTGCTTCTACTGACGGAAGTGAGCGGGGAAGTCTTTAGGAGTTACTGCGCGGACGCTGTGCTCCTCGTATCATTACGCCTCACAATATAGTTCCCCTTTTTATCTCCTCATAAAATCGACATGCTACATTTCTGTGTAAATATACTTCGCATGAAAACACTTCACGTAACTTTATTTAAATAGGGAACACGTGGAAGAGCTTGGTAGCTTCTATTGTGAGCTTTTTCGGAGCTATGTGACATGTGGGAGAGGCTGCGTATGTGTGAGCGCACGGACAAAGACCAGACGGGGATATATTAACTCGGCTAAGGTTAGGTAAGAACATATCTCAGTATGTAAAAACGGTGGCCTGTTCCTTTAAGTCAGTCGGATCACCTTTAAAAAGCGCTGTGACTCTGGCTGTTTTCCAAATACACGGAAATCAACATGTTTTAACAGATAAGTTAAATAAATCAGCTAATGGAGACATCAGCACATGTGCTGCAATTTCAAGAAACTTTACATCAAGGACTTCAGGACTTCAGGACCTCAGGGACTTAAACATCAGGGACTTCAGGGACTTAAACATCAGGGACTTCAGGACTTCAGGACTTCAGGACTTCAGGACCTCAGGTGAGGTGATCTTTCGAGGTCTTTCTACAGCCTCCCATGCAGGACCTGAGGACCTGGACGACTTAATGTCTTCACATCAGCACCCTCGGCCCTGATGCTCGACCCGGCCTCAGACCTCCTGAGGTTCAGCCATGTTGGAAACCTGTATCAGACAGAGCGTGTTCTGCTTCAGTAATCCCCGCAGGGAAACGCCGCCGGGGCCTGGAGGAGCAGCTCCAGCCTGGGCCACATCAGGGACCAGTCTCCAGATGTGGACAAGGCTGATGGTCAGAAACACCTGGCTGGAGGATTCACCTATTGTACATGTTTTAGTGCTAGGGGACAGACATGGGGAGAACATGTAAACTGCACAACCCGTCCATTTGGGAATCGAACCCGGGAGCCCTAGTTTAGTTTAGTTTAGTTTAGTTTAGTTTAGTTTAGTTTAGTTTAGTTTAGTTTAGTTTAGTTTAGTTTAGTTTAGTTTAGTTTAGTTTATCAGTCCGGTTCGGTTCAGTTCTGGTTCTGGTTTGGTTCACTTCACTTCACGTTACTTTACGTTACTTTACTTTACTTTACTTTACTTTACTTTACTTTACTTTTTACTTTACTTTACTTTACTTTACTTTACTTTACTTTACTTTACTTTACTTTACTTTACTTTTTACTTTACTTTACTTTACTTTACTTTACTTTACTTTACTTTACTTTACTTTACTTTACTTTACTTTTTACTTTACTTTACTTTACTTTACACTTTACTTTACTTTACTTTACTTTACTTTACTTTACTTTACTTTACTTTACTTTACTTTACTTTTTACTTTACTTTACTTTACTTTTTACTTTACTTTACTTTACTTTACTTTACTTTTTACTTTACTTTTTACTTTTTACTTTACTTTACTTTACTTTACTTTACTTTACTTTACTTTACTTTACTTTACTTTTTACTTTACTTTACTTTACTTTACTTTACTTTACTTTACTTTACTTTTTACTTTACTTTACTTTACTTTACTTTACTTTACTTTTTACTTTACTTTTTACTTTACTTTACTTTACTTTACTTTTTACTTTACTTTTTACTTTTTACTTTTTACTTTACTCTTTACTTTACTTTACTTTACTTTACTTTACTTTACTTTACTTTACTTTACTTTACTTTTTACTTTACTTTTTACTTTTTACTTTACTTTACTTTTTACTTTACTTTTTACTTTACTTTACTTTACTTTACTTTACTTTACTTTACTTTACACTTTACACTTTACACTTTTTACTTTTTACTTTACTTTACTTTTTACTTTACTTTTTACTTTACTTTACTTTACTTTACACTTTACACTTTACACTTTACACTTTTTACTTTTTACTTTACTTTACTTTACTTTACTTTACTTTACACTTTACTTTACTTTATACTTTACTTTATACTTTACTTTACTATACTTTACTTTACTATACTTTATACTTTACTTTACTTTACTTTACTTTACTTTACTTTATACTTTACTTTACTATACTTTATACTTTACTTTACTTTACTTTATACTTTACTTTACTTTACTTTACTATACTTTATACTTTACTTTACTTTACTTTACTTTATACTTTACTTTACTTTACTTTACTTTACTTTATACTTTACTTTACTATACTTTATACTTTACTTTACTATACTTTATACTTTACTTTACTTTACTTTACTTTACTTTACTTTACTTTACTTTACTTTACTTTACTTTACTTTACTTTACTTTTTACTTTACTTTACTTCAGTTTTCAGTCTCTGCTTCTCCTGATTTTCCTCCGGAGGAAAAACCTGACACTGTTTTTGCTCCGTCGCCTTTTGGACCAGTTCCCCTCCAGCTCCTCCACTCAGCCCCGCCCCCCCCCTCTCACCGGGGGAGGGGGGGAGTCCTGGGGGGGAGGGGGGTGTGCTGCTCCAGGGCACGGTGTGCATTGCAGGGATTGAACCGTCAACTTCCGTCCTGATCTGCTGATGAGTCCGTCCCTGTTTTTAAGCTGTTTCTCCCACTGATATAAATGACACGAGGAGTTCCTCAGGGCTCCATCCTGGGCCCCACACTTTCCTGATCGTACGCTGACCTTTGAACCCCCGCCTGATTCTCCAGCTCAGGGACAGTTACGCCATAACCTGTACCTCCTCTGTCTGTGTCCCACTGGCGGGACAAAAGGGGGCGGGGCAGGGGGCGGAGCCTGAGGCAGATGAACGCTCCTCCACTGAGCCGTGAAGTTTAGTACACACGGTCACAGCTCCACCGGGACGACACCTGATCCGAGAGGAGGAGCCGGAGAGGAACCAGAGGGACCTGCTCATCTGAACCTCCGAGTCTGAACCTCCGAGTCTGAACCTCATCTGAACCTGCAGAGGAGGAGCCGGAGAGGAGCCAGAGGAATCATGGACGTTCTGACAAATGAAGACACGGAGACGGAGCACAGTGGGGGGGGGAACCTCCTCATCTGAACCTCATCTGAACCTCCTCATCCAGGGCCGGACTGGGACTGAAACACAGCCCTGGACTCGGACCAGCCTGGCCCAAATTAGCGTAATTGTGACTTTCACAAACACATATTTTAACCTCTGACCCCCCGCCTTAACAATAACGAGTGCATTTTCCCCAGTTCGGCTTTTTTTATTATGTTTTTTATCAGCAAAAAGAAGGTGGTCGTAGAAACAGAAGCAAAATCATTAATAATAATGGTCCCAAAACTGACCCTTGTGGTGCCCCATACTCCACGGAATTCCTTTTAGATTCACGTTTTTTTATACTGGGCTTTACCCAAATCTAAAAGCTTCTCGACTGGAGATCAACAATGTAAGGCCTCATTTGAAAGACCTACAAAAGTGATGGAAACTTTTCGTCACGTCGCCACATTTTTGTTGGTTTTTCTATCATTTTTTGTTGTGTTTTTCTTACGTTTTTGTCGACTTTTCATCCTCTTTTTCTCATTATTTTGATGCTTTTCTTTTTAGCTTTTAGATTTGGGTAAAGCTCAGTTGACCAGTGGCCCTTCTGTGCTCTTCCAGAATGGACTTATGGCCAGTCCGCCCCTGTCCTCCTCTGAACCTCCTCATCTGAACCTTTTTTTTAACCTAATTTTCCCAGTGATTTGACTCTTGGATCCAAACCTCAGACTGTTTTGTTATTATTTTTTTGTTATTATTTATTTTCTTCGGTCAGTAAGTGAGGGATCATGTAAATCACACTGGTCATTACCTTCAGTCGGTGCTTATTATCCGCTTATTATTCGGCCATTTACCAACTGAACTCACACAACATAAACTTCGTACACTTTTATGAAGGTCCAAAGGTTTATTTAATGACTTCCGCCACAAATAGTTCCCAAAAGTTTGCGCGTTGTTCGGCCACGTTTGGCTAGGCTAGCAGCAGCTAAGCTAGCAGCTAGCCTAGCTACTTAGCTGAAGGCGCAGTTGGAGGAATGGAGGTGAATCTCTGGGTGAGTTGAAAGTCAGACTCACGTTAACTTCACGAGCGATTCTTCTCTCTCAGTGACGGGACAGGGGCGGACGGGCCATGTGTTCATTCTGGAAGAGCACAGAAGGGCCACCGGTCCCGCCTCTCACTTTACTGTACCCTTACCCCCGGGTGTAACCGAGCTTTACCCAAATCTAAAAGCTTAACCTCTTAAGTCCCGCCTGAACCGAGAGGATCTTTTTCCTCACGTCACATTTTTTTTCCACCATTTTTTTCTTTTTTTTTGTCATTTTTTGTCAAATCTTTATCATTTTTTGTCACATTTTTCGTCACATTTTTCGTCACTTTTTTGTCATTTTTTGTCAAATTTTTATCACATTTTTGTCACTTTTTTGTCATTTTTTCGTCTAATTTTTGTCATTTTTTGTCACATTTTTTGTCACTTTTTTGTCACATTTTCATAATTTTTTTTCGTCTCAGTTTTGTCGCTATTTTCACACCTTTTTTTCAGAAGCTTTTGGACTGGGGTAAAGCCAAACAAAAATGTGCTGGAAAAGCAACAAAAACACAACAAGATGTGACAAAAACGTGACGACAAAGCGATGAAAAAACAACAATAACATGAAAAAAAAAACCGAAAAACAAGAGACGAAAACAGGCCAAAAAAAGTAATGAATTAGCAACAAAAAATGAAACGTTACAGTGTTGCTCTCCAGTCAAGAAGCCTTTAGATTTGGGCAAAGCCAAACTGGAGAAAAAAGTGTCACATTTACGCTAATCTGGGCCAGGCTGACCAGAGTCCAGGGCTGTTCTTCAGTCCCAGTCCAGCCCCTGGTGGACAGATAGTGTCGCTGCTACGTACGTGTGGAGTGATATGAAAGCTCCAACTCAGACGTCCTTTATCAGGAAATAATGAAATCCCATCAAATCAACGGAGCTTCTGCTTACGTGTGAAGAGCCGTATAATAAGAACATTTAAATCACTTGTTTTCCAAAGATCTTAAACATTATACAATAAGAAAACACATACATTAAGAGTTTAATCTAAATGATGCCTGACCGACAGGGGTTTAGGCTGAAGCTGAGACTTATTCTGCCTCTAAACCCTTTTACAAACTGTGACTCTGAGTCCAAAGAGACTCATTATACACTTTCTCTAATCCACGTAGACGGCGTCTCGTCATAGAAGGGGGCGTGGCTTCGCCGAGGGGGAAAATAGAATCTTTAGAGAAACACAATTTTTCCCTCTTTTTAGCCATTTTCTGGTGGAATATGAACTTATTTATCACATAAATAAAGTCAAGTGTAAATGAGGTCCATATGGATATTTTCTCACAGCAGATTGTTCAGTAGAAGTGAAACAACGGCAGTTGTAGCAAGCGCTAGCTAACTGTTAGCATTAGCCCGATGCTAACATGTAGCATCAGGTTAGCATTCTCTGTTATTCATGTATTTATGGGCTGTTGAACCACTTGGCTCCTCCCCATGTCTTTGTATCTTTATTTAGTAGAAACTATATTCATAATTCAACGTTTGTTAAAGTCGTTTTTTAATAATTAGACAAAGTTTACATTTTTTCAAAATTGTTTTTCCCCTTAACTGTTTTCAAACATGACCATATATGGGCGATTCCAGAGATGCGTCTGTATCTATGCCAACGATGGAAACACTTAACACAAAACTTAAACTTCAACAATCAGAGATTATGCTTTGTTTCCTCGATCGACTTCTTTTCTAATGCTCTTCATTCGAGTGTTCTATTCTTCTCTATCATGTTTGACTTATACATTTAATAGTTTTGGAGCCTTAAGTTGAATAAACCGTTCCTTTAACTGATAAACTCTTCCTCTTAGTATTTCTGTAGCAGATCAGTTCCTCTAAGGTTGTTTATCGATCCTCTAGTTTGAAACATCTGTAAACTCTGAGGGAGCCTGAGACTGTGAGCTGCTGTGGAAACATCAAGATCATGCAATTGTAAGATGTTTAGTCTGATAAAAAGTGGATTTGTTGTTTATTCTGCACGGCTGATCACTCAAACTGCTTTCTTTTCCATTAAAACAGAGGTTGTATGTTAGTTTTATAGATATTTCCCCATATTTCCACACAATAGCTCAGGTGTGGAAGGATGAGGGAATTGTACAGTAAATATACCAGGGCTGCAACTACCGATTATTTTTACGATTAATCGATTAATCGCTTGGCTGTGGATGGTGTATGAACATTGTATTTTTTCATTTATTTTGAATCACATGAAGCTGATGAAGATGGAGCAAACTTTAACTGTTGTGAAGTGTGTTTGTAGAGCCAGTTCTGCTTTATTAATTGGATGAGACACAGAGAGACATCTATGAAATGTTCAATGTACAAAACTCTACAGACCCGAACTTGAAAAACAAAGCAGGTTTCCATCAAAAATAAAAAACGTTCATGTCATTTTAAGTCTGTGTTTACTAGAAAACGATTGATTAGTTGTTTCAGCCCTAGTGTATAATGCGTTTTGATTCACAGAGGTTTTTATTTTACATAATCTGGCAATAATGTTAGAAATGCTAGTCTTTAGTGTATTTATGTGCACTTTCCAATTGAACTTATCATCAATATTGATTCCCTTTGTTACAAACACCCTTTCAGTTTCCACCTCCCCCATTTTGAGTTGACCTGGTTTCTTTACTTCCTTGTTTCCAAATACAATATATTTAGTTTTATGCAGATTTATGGAAAGTTTATTTATATCAAACCATTTTTTTAGTGTCTTAAGCTTCAGTTTAATGTGCGAGTGTCAAAGCAGAACATGTTCCTCCTCTGACCCTCCTCCTCTGAACCTCCTCCTCTGAACCTCCTCCTCTGACCCTCCTCTGAACCTCCTCTGAACCTCCTCTGAACCTCCTCCGAGCCTCAAAGATCTGGCCTTAGAGCAGAACATGTTCCTCTGTCTTTAAAGTGTCTGTTTTGACCTCACACTCTGAACCTCCTCCTCTGAGCCTCCTCCTCTGACCCTCCTCCTCTGACCCTCCTCCTCTGAACCTCCTCCTCTCAGAACATGTTCCTCTGTCTGTAAAGTGTCTGTTTTGACCTCACACTCTGAACCTCCTCCTCTGAGCCTCCTCCTCTGACCCTCCTCCTCTGAACCTCCTCCTCTGACCCTCCTCCTCTGACCCTCCTCCTCTGACCCTCCTCCTCTGACCCTCCTCCTCTGACCCTCCTCCTCTGACCCTCCTCCTCTGAACCTCCTCCTCTGACCCTCCTCCTCTGACCCTCCTCCTCTGACCCTCCTCCTCTCAGAACATGTTCCTCTGTCTGTAAAGTGTCTGTTTTGACCTCACACTCAGATCACTGTCACCACACAAGCGCTCATTCATCCACCTGTGACCCCGCCCTGACCCCACGTGACCTCTGACCCCGGGATCAGGTTCACACCAGGGCTGTGTCCACCTGCAGGACGATCATGGAGCTCATGTGGAGCAGATGTTTCTATCTGGAAACACTGTTTAAGGGTCAGTGCTGGATCGTCTGCTCCGGAGGGACGTCTGTGTGAGTTTGTAAAGATCTATGAGTGGGTGTGTCTAAAAATACAAATAATCCTAACACATCCGAGCACATAATTTTAATTTCACCATCCCACATTAAATTTACGAAAAAATGACAAAAATGTAGCAAAAAAATTACAAAAAATTGCTAAATAATTGACAAAAAATTGACGAAAAATGACAACAAATTGATTGAAAAAAAGACCAAAAAATGACAAAAATGTGATAAAAAAGTGACAAAAATGTGACAAAAATGTGACAAAAAAGTGACAAAAATGTGACAAAAAATGACAAAAATGTGACAAAAAATGACAAAAATGTGACAAAAAAATGACAAAAATGTGACAAAAAAAGACAAAAATGTGACAAAAAAATGACAAAAATGTGACAAAAAAATGACAAAAATGTGACAAAAAAATGACAAAAATGTGACAAAAAAAGACAAAAATGTGACAAAAAAATGACAAAAATGTGACAAAAAAAGAAAAAAATGTGACAAAAAAATGACAAAAATGTGACAAAAATGTGACAAAAATGTGACAAAAATGTGACAAAAAAATGACAAAAATGTGACAAAAAAAGACAAAAATGTGACAAAAAAATGACAAAAATGTGACAAAAATGTGACAAAAATGTGACAAAAATGTGACAAAAAAATGACAAAAATGTGACAAAAATGTGACAAAAATGTGACAAAAATGTGACAAAAAAATGACAAAAATGTGACAAAAATGTGACAAAAATGTGACAAAAATGTGACAAAAATGTGACAAAAAAATGACAAAAATGTGACAAAAATGTGACAAAAATGTGACAAAAATGTGACAAAAATGTGACAAAAAATTGATAAAAAAGTGACAAAAATGTGACAAAAAAATGACAAAAAAGTGACAAAAATGTGACAAAAAAATGACAAAAATGTGACAAAAAAATGACAAAAATGTGACAAAAATGTGACAAAAAAATGACAAAAATGTGACAAAAAAAGACAAAAATGTGACAAAAAAATGACAAAAATGTGACAAAAATGTGACAAAAAAATGACAAAAATGTGACAAAAAAATGACAAAAATGTGACAAAAATGTGACAAAAAAATGACAAAAATGTGACAAAAAAAGACAAAAATGTGACAAAAAAATGACAAAAATGTGACAAAAATGTGACAAAAATGTGACAAAAATGTGACAAAAAATTGATAAAAAAGTGACAAAAATGTGACAAAAAAATGACAAAAAAGTGACAAAAATGTGACAAAAAAAGACCAAAAAATTGATGAAAAATGACAAAAATGTGACAAAAAAATGACAAAAATGTGACAAAAAAAGACAAAAATGTGACAAAAAAAGACAAAAATGTGACAAAAATGTGACAAAAATGTGACAAAAATGTGACAAAAATGTGACAAAAAATTGATAAAAAAGTGACAAAAATGTGACAAAAAAAGACCAAAAAATTGATGAAAAATGACAAAAATGTGACAAAAAAATGACAAAAATGTGACAAAAATGTGACAAAAAATTGATGAAAATGTGACAAAAAAATGACAAAAATGTGACAAAAAATGACAAAAATGTGACAAAAAAATGACAAAAATGTGACAAAAAAAGACAAAAATGTGACAAAAAAAATGACAAAAATGTGACAAAAAAAGACAAAAATGTGACAAAAATGTGACAAAAAATTGATAAAAAAGTGACAAAAATGTGACAAAAAAAGACCAAAAAATTGATGAAAAATGACAAAAATGTGACAAAAAAATGACAAAAAATTGATGAAAAATGACGAAAAAGTTACAAAAATGAGTTGAAAACCCAACAAAAAAATGTTGGAAAAAAAAGTGATGACGCTTAACCATCTGGCCTTGACCTTCATGTGTGTCATGTATCTCCTGTTTTCACAGCAGACTGTCCCTCCGGAGCAGAACATCTCGCACTAACCCTGTTTAAGTGGCGCTAGCACAGTTAGCCTGTTAGCTTCTTCTTCGTGATCCCATTCGAGTGTTTTCTTTCGTTCTTTTCTCGGACTTGATTTCTCAGTTTTCCTCTTCCAGTTCTCCCTGATGTCTCGCAGATGCAGATCCAGATGTGCTTCCTCTCCTCACTTGTTGCTCCCTCCTCTCCTCCTCCTCCTCCTCCTCACCTCCTTTGTGTCCGCCCCGGGATAATCCAATCAGCTCCGTGATTGTCTCTTTGTGCGAGCGGATCCAAGATGGCGGCGTGTGCGTGTCTGCGGAGCCGTGAAGTGGGCGGAGCCGTGACTTTATTTACGGCCAGAGCCGCGGTGTCAGTCACGAGAGCGGCCGAGCATCTCGAGGGCGATGAAGAGGCTCTCAGAGGAGCGCCCGGGGGGGGGGGGGGGCAGACAGGGGGGGGCGGACGGGGGGGGCAGACGGGGGGGCCTCTCTCAGGGACAAAGGAGCACTCGGACTAAACATAACAGCACACGATACAGACCCTGAGTCCCTGAGTGTTTCTGTGGCATCAACGCTCAGCAACAAGTGCCTGGAGAGACCGGGAGGAAAACATGCTAAAAACATGCTAAAAACATGCTAGAAACATGCTACAGCTGCCACAGGTGTGTCACATGATCCGTACATGTGTAGGTTCTTCACACCCAGGGCTGAGAGTGAAGAGGAGGGAAGTCTCCACAGTCACAGGCCTCCTCACGGGCTTCATTACAGGTGTGGCCCCGCCCCCGCCCTCTCCCCTGTGACCCCTCCCTCTCACCTGTGGCCCCGCCCTCAACATCACAACAAAAAGAGCCACAAAAACTCAACAAAAAGTGGCAAAATTGTGACAAAACGCCATAAAAAGAATTGGGAAAATTGACAAAAAATGTAGAAAAGTTTGAAGAAAATAGGGAAATAATGGGGGTAAAAATCACAAAATTAAATGTTTTAAATATGGAAAAAAAATAAAGAAAAGGGGCTAAAAACAGAGATATTAATTAATAGGCCTGTGTAACACCTCATTTGAAAGCTAAGACCCACAAAACAGATCTTTTTCCTCGCGTTGTTGCTTTGTTGTGTCACCTTTTGTATGTTTTTTTTTTATTCTTTTCTTTTCTTTTTTTGGTGACATTTTTGTCATCAATTCTAGTTGAATTTTTGTTGTTTTTTGTTGATTTTTTGTTGATTTTTTGTCATTTTTTTGTCATTTTTTTGTCATTTTTTGTCACTTTTTGTCACTTTTTGTTGAATTTTTTTTGTCATTTTTTTGATTATTTCGCCCCCTTCCTCTCACCTGTGGCCCCGCCCTCAACATCACAACACAAACAACAACAAGAGCAGGCGACAAAAGAGCCACAAAAACTCAACAAAAAGTGGCAAAATTGTGACGAAAACGCCATAAAAAGAATTGGGAAAAATTGACAAAAAATGTAGAAAAGTTTGATAAAATTAGTGAATTAATGGGGGTAAAAATCACAAAATTATTTTTTTTAAATATGGAAAAAATAAAGAAAAATCGGCTAAAAACAGAGATGTGAACCAGTGACCAAGTCCCGTTTCCATGGTGACCACAAGAGGATTCGTTCATTCGCTGTAAACCAGGGGGGCCCAAACTTTTTGTCTCCGAGGCCAAAATGAAAAGGTTCCTGTGGGTCGCGGGCCAAACACGGCGACGTCAAGCACGAAACACATAAAACTGCAATAATAATGTTATTGTTATTATTATATTATTTCACTTTGGGTTTACATGTGCATTTGATTCTATCTACGCAAATAACATGTTCCATTAACCTCTGACCCCTCGCCTGAACCAAATGCATCCTGTCCTCTCTGGCTGTAGGCCTGTGTAACAGCTCATTTGAAAGCTAAGACCCACAAAACTGATCTTTTTCCTTCCGTTGTTGCTGTGTTGTGTCACCTTTTGTTATGTTTTTTTTATTCTTTTCTTTTTGTTGATTTTTTGTCATTTTTTTGTTGATTTTTTGTCATTTTTTTGTTGATTTATTGTCATTTTTTTGTTGAATTTTTGTCATTTTTTTGTTGATTTTTTGTCATTTTTTTGTTGATTTTTTGTCATTTTTTTGTTGAATTTTAGTCATTTTTTTGTTGATTTTTTGTCATTTTTTGTTGAATTTTTTGTTGAATTTTTTGTTGATTTTTTGTCATTTTTGTTGTTGATTTTTTGTCATTTTTTGTTGATTTTTTGTCATTTTTTTGTTGAGTTTTTGTTGATTTTTTGTTGATTTTTTGTCATTTTTTGTTGATTTTTTGTTGATTTTTTGTTGAGTTTTTGTCATTTTTTTGTTGAGTTTTTGTCATTTTTATGTTGATTTTTTGTCATTTTTTTGTTGAGTTTTTGTCATTTTTTTTTTTGATTTTTTGTCATTTTTTTGTTGATTTTTTGTCATTTTTTGTTGATTTTTTGTCATTTTTTTGTTGAGTTTTTGTCATTTTTTTGTTGAGTTTTTGTCATTTTTTTTTTGATTTTTTGTCATTTTTTTGTTGAGTTTTTGTCATTTTTTTGTTGAGTTTTTGTTGATTTTTTGTTGATTTTTTGTCATTTTTTGTTGATTTTTTGTTGATTTTTTGTTGAGTTTTTGTTGATTTTTTGTTGATTTTTTGTCATTTTTTGTTGATTTTTTGTTGATTTTTTGTTGATTTTTTGTTGATTTTTTGTCATTTTTTGTTGATTTTTTGTTGATTTTTTGTTGAGTTTTTGTTGATTTTTTGTTGATTTTTTGTCATTTTTTGTTGATTTTTTGTTGATTTTTTGTTGAGTTTTTGTCATTTTTTTGTTGAGTTTTTGTCATTTTTATGTTGATTTTTTGTCATTTTTTTGTTGAGTTTTTGTCATTTTTTTGTTGAGTTTTTGTTGATTTTTTGTTGATTTTTTGTCATTTTTTGTTGATTTTTTGTTGATTTTTTGTTGAGTTTTTGTTGTTTTTTTTGTTGAGTTTTTGTCATTTTTTTGTTGAATTTTTGTCACATTTTTGTCGCGTTTACATCCTTGTTTTCTTCTCATGTTTTGTGGCTGTTTTGCTGTTTTTTCCCCAAGAAGCTTTTTGATTCGGGTAAAGCCAAACTGGAGAAAATGTTCTCCGTTCAGGCGGGAGTTAAGAGGTTAATACAGATGTTAACTATGGCAAAAGCCTAGTTTTAGTCGAACAAAATCAACAACTGTAGAAATATAGTGCAAAATGTAAACAACTTTGACTCATTCATTTAGTAACTCAAAGAAAATGCCCGATTAGATGACTTTGAGAGCGTCAGTTCAGCTTATATTATATATATTAAGTCAATCTTTAAGGCCCACCTTTGTTGATGTAACAACCTTTGAAATAAAAGTTGGAAAACTGGGAAAGTTGATGCTACAACGCTCTGATAAAAACCTAGACACCACAACAGTGTTTTCTTAACTTTTCGAAAGGAGTGAAACAGCGCCCCCAATTTGACGCTGCTGGTCAAAAAGTGAACTGCATCCTTATTTACCACTGCTCTAAACTATGGCTTCCTCAGTCTCATCCTTTAAGTTCCTCTCGGTTCCTCTCGGTTCCTCTCGGTTCCTCTCGGTTCCTCTCGGTTCCTCTCGGCTCCTCTCGGTTCCTCTCGGTTCCTCTCGGTTCCTCTCGGTTCCTCTCGGTTCCTCTCGGTTCCTCTCGGTTCCTCTCGGTTCCTCTCGGCTCCTCTCGGTTCCTCTCAGTTCCTCTCGGTTCCTCTCGGTTCCTCTCGTTTCCTCTCGGTTCCTCTCAGTTCCTCTCGGTTCCTCTCAGTTCCTCTCGGTTCCTCTCGGTTCCTCTCGGTTCCTCTCGGTTCCTCTCGGTTCCTCTCGGTTCCTCTCGGCTCCTCTCGGTTCCTCTCAGGTACTTTCTGAACCTGGAGCTGAGTCTCAGAGTGAACTTAAACCTGTGACGAGGACCCAGGCTCTCCCTCCACGCCGAGACCCCTCCCCCTCCTGACCTCTGACCCCGTGACCCGCGGCTAATTTGGGCGTCTCCGGGGAAACGGCGCCGGCTGTGATGAAATGTGCCGGCGGCGAATCAGCCGAGCCTCAGGTCATCTCAGGAACACGCTATTGTACATGTTTTAGTTCTTCTCCAGGCTCCATTTGTACATCCATGAAAGCACTCAGTCGCCTCCAGGTGGCGCTGAGGGGAACATCTGTGCAGAGGAACATCTGTGCAGAGGAACATCTGTGCAGAGGAACATCTGTGCAGAGGAACATCTGTGCAGAGGAACATCTGTGCAGAGGAACATCTGTGCAGAGGAACATCTGTGCAGAGGAACATCTGTGCAGAGGAACATGGTGGTGACAAAGAGCAGAGGAAACATCAGGACGAAGGAACAGGAGAAACACCAGGAGCTCAGAGAAGATCTGAGGAACCTGAGGCTGAAGCATCAGAGGAGCCACTCGGGGCCGTGACCTCCAACCTGGAGGAGATACTGCAGAACCTTCACGCTCTACTATAGTACTAGTACTTATACTATAGTTATCTTCTCCTTAGAGCCTCTGTTGTAGTGGCAGTAGTGAGGGCCGCAGGAGTACTATAGTACTAGTACTTATACACTGCTCACAAAAACTTAGGGCTCACTCAAAAACACATCCTAAATGTCAATCAATTCGATTTTTAGGATGAAACTCTTTCTTCATAGTGTAGGGCAATGTGTGGAGAACAAAATAACATAAGAATAATAAATGGAAATCAAATTCTCAGCCCCTGGAGGTCTGGATCCAAAATTATAGTCAAAATCAAAGTGACAAATCAGGTCACTGGTTGATCCAAATTCTGTAGAAATTCCTCCAAATGAGTCTGTATCATCCTCAGTAGTGTGTGTGGCCTCCACGTGCCTGAATGCACTCCCTACAACGCCTGGGCAGCTCCTGATGAGACCACGGATGTCCTCCTGAGGGATCTCCTCCCAGACCTGGATTAGAGCATCAGTCAGCTCCTGGACAGTCACACACTCTTGCCACATGTGGCCTGGCATTATCAGGCATCAGAAGGAACCCAGGGCCCACAGCACCAGCATATGGTCTTACAATAGGTCTGAGGATCTCATCCCGGTCCCCAATGCCAGTCAGGGAACCTCTGGCTCGCACATGGAGGGCTGTGCGGCCTCCAATGAAATGCCTCCCCAGACCATCACTGACCCACCACCAAACCGGTCATGCTGATGATGTTGCAGCAGCAGAACGTTCTCCACGTTTCTCCACATGCACATTTGTGGCCCTCTGGAGGTCATATAGGGCTCGGGCAGTGCTTCTCCTGTTTCTCCGTGCACAAATGAGCAGATAGCGGTCCTGCTGCTGGGTTGTTGGCCTCGGTCGGCCCCCCCAGGTCTCCTGGTGTACTGGCCTGTCTCCTGGTATCTCCTCCAGGCTCTGGACACTGCGCTGGGAGACACAGCAAACCTTCTTGCCACAGCACGAATGGACGTGCCATTTTGGATGAGCATCACTCCCTGAGCAGCTTCTGTGGGTTGTAGATGCTCCTCATGATGCCTCTAGTGGTGAGAACACTGGACAAATGCAAAAGTGTTCCAAAAATACGGTACAAAGGATGAAGACAGGGAAATGGTCTGTGGTTCCTCTTTTGGAGTGATCTTGCTAATTGCCGCTCATTTCCACCTGTGTCTGTTTCATTTCCACAACACCAAGTGAAACTGATTCACAATAAGCGTGGCTTCCTAACTGGACAGTCTGATATCCCAGAGATCTGACTGACCTGGAGTTACATTGTGTTTTTTGAGT
>NC_136875.1:16366426-16591426 GCF_951799975.1 Gobius niger
TAAAAAAAAATATATATATATATATATATATATATATATATATATAATAAAATATATAACGAGGAGGAGAGAGTCCAGTCTGTCTTGCACACAGTTATCCACATTTGCCGTTCTTGCAGAATGTACAGGATACAAACAATATAAGTGATATAAATGGCCTTAATACGCAAATAACAGAGCAATACAACAATACATCAGTCAGCGTTGATTTTGCGGCGTATTATGTT
The DNA here is from genome assembly GCF_951799975.1 of Gobius niger. Taxonomy (NCBI): domain Eukaryota; kingdom Metazoa; phylum Chordata; class Actinopteri; order Gobiiformes; family Gobiidae; genus Gobius; species Gobius niger. Next base: position 16,366,654 of record NC_136875.1, read on the forward strand.
TGTTTATTTGATTTGGGACGGCACATGCCTTCACACGCACGCGACCCGTGCATGTAAACTTACTACACCGGACACTAAATGATTATTTTTAGGCATCCTTTTAGTGCATTTGTATAAAAAGCAACTTTGGTTACCACTTTCATTTATTTATTTATTTTTAAATAAAACATTTCAACCTCCGCCGCATAATCAAGGCCAATCCACAGTCTTTATGTACTTCCTATTTCTTTTATAAACCATTTTTTGTCAAACTCATGGCCCATGTTCCTTATTTTGTGAGTTATCTTCTCATTCAATTTTACTTTTTGAATAATATTAATCCATTTTTTAATATCCAGTGGATTACTTTTTTTCCACTGTTATAATCTTTAGAGCTGTAATTCTAAGAATTTGGAAAATATATTTTTCATCTGAGTTAATATTAATTGGGATTTTTCCTAATATAATATTTTCTGATTTCAAATCAAGTTTCTTTCCCAGAATCGCTTCAATAATTTGAAATACTTCTTTCCAGTAAGGTTGTATTACTTTACAAGTATAGAAAATATGTGTGTGATTTGCATTTTCCTCTCCACAATTCCTCCAACATTTACAATTTGCCCCTTTATATTTGCTCATACTTTCTGGAGTCAAGAAGTATCTCATAATTATTTTCCAAGCGAACTCTCTCCAAAATAAGGAACCCACAGTTGTATGGACCCCAGCACAAATCCAAGTACTTTTTATTGTGACTTGAGTAAATGTTTAGTATTTACTTTAGTACTACGGCAGGTTTATTCATAACTGATCAGAACAGGAGCCCCTCAAGGACCCGCCCTCTCCCCGGGGTTATTGTGTGAAGCACCTGAGCTCAGTTAGAACACGACCAACAGGAAGTACAACCAGAGGCCCAGGATATACTGATATACTGTATGTACTGTATGTACTGTATATACTGTATATACTGATATATACTGTACATTACTGAGGTGTTATGAAGACCAGGAGGCTTCATCTGAAGGCCAGGTCCAGGTCTGTGTTTGAGGCTCTGGATGCTCTGACTCCAGCCTCAGTCCTCCTGAAGGTCCTCCTGAAGGTCCTCCTGATGGTCCTCCTGAAGGTCCTCCACACTTTTGAATGGCCTTCTCCTGACAGTCCTCTCCAGACCCTCATCCAGACAGTAACTCAACACCTCAACAACCCTCAGTCTCGGGTTCGCATCCTGTTCATGGACTTTAGCGCAGTGAAAAACTCCACCGTTCCTCAGTGAATGAAGGAGTTTCAGATCCCAAAGAGTCAAAGTGAATCATGTGATGTCTGACAGTTTAACACTAAACACAGGTCGGCCTCAAGGCTGCAGATTATCACCTGTGTTATTTTCAATATACAAATGAAATCAGACGTGACACAAACATTTTAAAATGTCAAATCCACTGTTCGAACCGTTCAGTTACACGGACACGATGTAGAGCCGGGGGGGCAAGTTTTCTTAAGGCGCGACACTGCAGGTGAACAGGGAAAATAAATAAATGTAGAGATCTCAATTTGAAACTTTTGCTGAACATAGATATAAATATGAGAAAAATAAGGCATTTTGAGCTTTAAAATGGCCAAAACTGACATATTTTGGGCAACGAAATCAAAATAATGAATTGATCCAGATTAAATGTTATGGTTTTATGTTATTGACATATTAGTAACTAAGATTTTTTCAGAGGGGGTTTTGGATATTTTGTTTAGTTTTTAAACTAATCATCAGTGAAAAAATCTGTAAAAACTCAAATTCCGCCTGTTTTTCTGGTTTCAAAGTTGAATAAATCAGGCTAGGAATTAGATATTAAAAAATCCCTCTGAAAAAACCTTCAGAACCTTGTTGTGTCTCAGCCTGTAAAGTGTGGAGTCTGTGGGAGCTTCTATAAGGGCTCAGGCTCTGCCCGAGTGCGGCTTCTCTCATTCAGAGAAAACCAGCCCTGAAGTTTTGTAGCGAGTGCGCATGCTCGGCCCGTTCTTCACACACAATATAATCTGAGTTAGGAGAATAACGACTTGTTCCATTGGTGATGAGATGTTTTATCTGACCTAAGACAAGTCCAAATCTACTCAAAGCTTAGATTGAATCTCTTAATTCATGCAGGTTTTCATGCTAATTGGGTGTATTAACAGTATTTCTCCCATTTAACCCTAAAAATGTTGACGTACTTTCTGATTTGTGTCATAATGTTCCTGCTGCGTCGCTGAGAGGGTTTGAAGTCAGTGACCAGATCTTCTCAAGGGTTTATCAGTGTTTCATCGAGAGCTGCTGATGTTTAACACAGTCTCTTGGTTTGGTCATTTCTCTGTCAAAAACAAAACTAAACTCAGAGTTGTTAAACAGGGCAGTAAAAAAACAGGAACAAACCAGTTTATCTCAGCATTAGAGTAAAGCAGTCGTGTCACAGATGATCGTCCACTGTCCCGTCACTCTGAGCTCCTCCATCAGGGCAGAGACTCTTTTGTTCCTTTGTCATCAAGGAGCTGAGTCAGTTTTAAGTATTAATGTTGTTCAGTCTGTTCCTTTTTCCTTTAACCTCTTAACTCCCGCCTGAACCGAGAGGATCTTTTTCCTCACATCAGCACATTTTTTTCCATCATTGTTTTGTTGGGGATTCAACTCATTTTTGTAATTTTGTATCATTTTTTGTCGTTTTTTAATCAATTTTTTGTCATTTTTTTGTCAGATTTTAGTCATTTTTTCGTCATTTTTTAATCAATTTTTTGTTGTTTTTTGTCACGTTTTTGTCATTTTTTTGTCACATTTTTGTCATTTTTTCGTTATTTTTTAATCAATTTTTTGTCATTTTTTTGTCACATTTTTGTCATTTTTTAATCATTTTTTGTCACATTTTTTTGTGATTTTTCGTCAATTTTTCGTCACTTCTTTGTCACATTTCCATCCTTGTTTTCGTCTCAGTTTTGTCACTATTTTCACACCTTTTTTCCAGAAGCTTTTGGATTGGGGTAAAGCCAAACTGGAGAGAAAGTGCTCGGTTCAGGCGGGAGTTAAGGGGTTAATGAAGTGAACCTGCTGCTGCTGTGTCTGCAGTGAACTGATCTCATAATGATCTGATGTTATTCTGCACATCGCTGGGCAGATGTGTGAATGTACGAGCGACCCAAAGGGAAACGTCTGCCATTATTGTGCCTGGGAGACAATAAAGTGTTTTCTCTTCCAGACTGAGCTCATCCTGCGTGAACCTTGTCCTTCCACATAACTTTCTCTGAACGTGTTTGATCCAGCACTTTGAGAACTTCTTTACTCAGTGATGGTTCAGGTCATGATGGAGAACCCTCCTGAAGAACATTTAAAGTCTCAGGAGCCTCTGCTGATGTTTTGGATCCATGATCTGATGAAAAGAGACACTTTGATATCGTTCTTTCACACAATGTTCTAATGTTCTAATGTTCTAATGTTCTAATGTTCTAATGTTCTAATGTTCTAATGTTCTAATGTTCTAATGTTCTAATGTTCTAATGTTCTAATGTTCTAATGTTCTAAACCTAAAGAGATTGCTGAGTCGATGCTATACTTTAGTTTCACATTTGAAGTTAAATTACAGAAATAAATGAACTTTTTCACGATATTCCACCTTTCGTACGTATATTTGATCGTCCACTTTTTGTACCTTGTTTTCTATGTTTTGAAAAATAACAGAATCTTGTATCATTTTGCTTTCACTTCACAGTCGTCTGTTACTTGTGTGTGAACGTTCAGTAAAAAAATCTAAATAAAATCTTTATGTTTAGGGCTGTGAACATGACAAAATGTGCAAAAGTTCCAGGTGTATGAATACTTTCCAGAGGCTCTGTATGTCTGCTCCACACGTATGTATCTGTGTTTATTCCACACGTATGTCCCGTGAGTTTGTGTTTTCCGTGCTGAAGCTCCTCCTGAAGCTCCTCTTTTGTCCGCGAGCCCCCTCCGCTCTCAAAGGGATAAAGCGTGTTGTTTTTGTCCACACTCGGGTGCGATTCAGGGCCGCACAAAGCCGTGGAGGTGTGGAGGTCCCGGGGGGGGCCGGGGGGGGGGGGGGGCTCTCCTTTGGGGTGAAGTCATGCTGAAGACGGGGCGTGCCGCTGGATGAAGTGGGCAGCTCTTAGATTAATTGGGGCCGAGCGCGGGGGCCCATTGAGCGGCGTGGGGGGGGCACACACCCTCCCACCGGGGCATTAGCATGTGTGAGGGCGCCACAAAGGAGCCTCAAATACTCTTTTAATGGCTTTTTCAGAGCCGTGGAGAGGGAGACGGATCAGGGGGCGGCCAAGGGGCCACAATGGCTCACTTTCATTAAAGTGCAATTGGGAGAAAGCCTTTCTCTGGCCCGGCCCGGCCTGGACTGTCCCGGCTGAAGATCCAAACTCAGGGAACTTTACATCATTTAGATACAACTCTGTTTCTGTATCTAAAGTTCAGCTCTGACTCTGCACAGACCTGGGACAGTTACATACAACTCTGCTTACTTTATCCTTACTTTATTTACTCTTTCTTCTGAATCTTCACGGCTCTTTCCTGTGAGTCTTTGGGATCGGTTCATTTCAAAGAGCCGTTCAAAAGTCTGGCTCTTTTTCCTCTACAATGTCAATAACTCCAGAAAACTCACAATATCTGACTTAAAGGAATAGGCCACCGTTTTTACACACTGAGATATGTTCTTACCTAACCTTAGTCGAGTTAATATATCCCCGTCTGGTCTTTGTCCGTGCGCTCACACATACGCAGTCTCTCCCACATGTCACATAGCTCCAAAAAAGCTCACGATAGAAGCTACCAAGCTCTTCCACGTGTTCCCTATTTAAATAAAGTTACGTCAAGTGTTTTCATGCGAAGTATATTTACACAGAAATGTAACATGTGGATTTTATAAGCAAATAAAAAGGGGGACTATATTGTGAGGCGTAATGATACAGGAGCAGTAACTCCTAAAGACTTCCCCCGCTCACTTCCGTCAGTAGAAGCTGCGTGACTTGTACAGAGCCTTTTACAACAAGCAGAAAATATATTTTGGGAAAGTGCTGCACATTCCTACCTCATGGTGGAGCTCCTGAGTCCTGTGTCGTCGTCCGGGGTGAGTTGTAAATCTGTGAAACATTACTACACTATATACTTTCTGCTTGTTATCACAGCCCGGCACGATGCACGTAAAAGGCATCGTTCACAAGTTCTCCACGCTTCAACTGTTCTCTGCTGCTCTACAAGTCACGCAGCTTCTACTGACGGAAGTGAGCGGGGAAGTCTTTAGGAGTTACTGTTATTTCTGTGTAAATATACTTGGCATGAAAACACTTGACGTAACTTTATTTAAATAGGGAACACGTGGAAGAGCTCGGTAGCTTCTATCGTGAGCTTTTTTGGAGCTATGTGACATGTGGGAGAGGCTGCGTATGTGTGAGCGCACGGACAAAGACCAGACGGGGATATATTAACTCGGCTAAGGTTAGGTAAGAACATATCTCAGTATGTAAAAACGGTGGCCTATTCCTTTAAATCTTTGAATCTCGTGTTTGTGAATCAGATCTCATAAAGACTCTGTCACTGTCTCAGCTCAAGCTTCACCTGTGGCTCCGAGGTCGGCCTGATCCTTGAGTTCTTTCTTTTTTCAGAATCGAGATCCGAGAACCGTTCCCCTTAAAGAGCCGTTCAAAAGAGCCGCTCGCTCAGGAACCATTTACCCTGAGTGTTTCTTTGGAATCGCCCGTTTACCCCGACCTGGAGAACATCCTGGTGCTTCACGGTCATAGATATAAGATGGAGTTTGAGCCCAAATCCAATAAAACAACTGTGAAAGAATGAAAGAGTGTATGATGTCTTCACTGTAACCTCTGTGAAGACCTGGACCTGTGAAGACCTGTGAAGACCTGGACCTGTGAGGACCTGGACCTGTGAAGACCTGTGAGGACCTGGACCTGTGAAGACCTGGACCTGTGAGGACCTGTGAGGACCTGGACCTGTGAGGACCACACACTTCAGGGTCCAGGCTCTGCTGGAGCTGGAGCTGCAGTGAAGCTCCTCTGACTGTAAGACTGTTGTAGTTAAAGTGGCTCCTCTGAAGAGCCGAGGACAAAGACAAACTCTCACTGTGGAGAAGAAAACTACATAATGAGATCACCTCCTCTCCAGGCTCTCCAGGCTCTTCAGACTCAGACTGACATGAAGACTGAGAGTTGAAGAGCTGAGGACAAAGACAAACTCTCACTGTGGAGAAGAAACTAATGAGATCAACACCTCCACAAACACCTCCTCCTCTCCAGGCTCTTCAGACCCAGAGTCCAGTGTTTTTCCACCACTGAGCCGTGAGATGTCGTCTGCTGAGCTTTGGGAAATGATCCAATTTCACCTGGTAGATCGGCAGAGGAACCATGTAAGACTCTATGTCAGGGAGTTCATTTTAAGATCATTATTGATGCATGGATGCGGCAGGTGCTGTGACTGCGAGACTATAAAGTGTTCCTATTCAAGACATTTTGATGAGATTGACTGAATACAGGCTACACATTTTACATTTTCTGCTGGTGGTGTGCCTTGGCTCAAAAAAGGTTGAAAAACACTGACTTAGACCAAGACCGAGACTCAGGCTGAAGCTCTTACTCTGGAAACTCAAAGTAATGAGATCAACACCTCCACACACACAACACCTCCTCTCCAGGTACTTCAGACCCAGACCGAGATGAGGACCGAGAGTTAGACCGAGACCGACCTGAAGAGCCGAGGACAAAGACAAACTCTCACTCTGGAAAAGAAAACTAATGAGATCAACACCTCTCCAGGCTCTTCAGACTCAGACCAAGGCCGAGACTCAAATGAAGACTGAGAGTTAGACTGAAGAGCTGAGGACAAAGACAAACTCTCACTGTGGAGAAGAAAACTAATGAGATCAACTCCTCTCCAGGCTCTTCAGACTCAGACTTAGACCGAGACTCAGACCAAGGCCGAGACTCAGACCGAGACTAAAATGGAGACTGAGAGTTAGACTGAAGAGCTGAGGACAAAGACAAACTCTCACTGTGGAGAAAACTATATAATGTAAGAACACCTCCACAAACACAACACCTCCTCCTGTGACAAAAAATGACCAAAAAATGACCAAAAAATGTGACAAAAATGACCAAAAATGTGACAAAAATGACCAAAAATGTGACAAAAATGACCAAAAAATGACCAAAAAATGACAAAAAAATGACAAAAAAATGACAGACTTAGACCAAGACCGTGACGAAGATCGAGACCGACACTGAAGAGCCGAGAACAAAGACAAACTCTCACTCTGGAAAAGAAAACTATATAATGAGATCAACACCTCCACACATAACAGTTCTTCTCCAGGTACTTCAGACCAAGACCGAGATGAAGACCGAGAGTTAGACCGAGACCGACCTGAAGAGCCGAGGACAAAGACAAACTCTCACTCTGGAAAAGAAAACTAATGAGATCAACACCTCCTCTCCAGGCTCTTCAGACCCAGACTTAGACCTAGACTCAGACCAAAGGCCGAGACTCAGATCCGAGACTCAAATGAAGACTGAGAGTTAGACTGAAGAGCCGAGGACAAAGACTCTCACTGTGGAGAAGAAAACGATATAATGTAAGAACACCTCCACAAACACAACACCTCCTCCTGTGACAAAAAATGACCAAAAAATGTGACAAAAAAGTGACAAATAATTACCTAAAAAATGACCAAAAAATGACCAAAAAATGACCAAAAAATTACCAAAAAATTACCAAAAAATTACCAAAAAATGTGACAAAAAATGACAAAAAATGTGACAAAAAATGTGACAAAAAATGACAGACTTAGACCAAGACCGTGACGAAGATCGAGACCGAGACCGACCTAAAGAGCCGAGGACAAAGACAAACTCTCACTGTGGAAAAGAAAACTATATAATGAGATCAACACCTCCACACACACAACACCTCCTCTCCAGGTACTTCAGACCCAGACTGAGACTTAGACTTAGACCGAGATGAGGATCGAGACCGACCTGAAGAGCTGAGGACAAAGACAAACTGTGGAAAAGAAAACTATATAATGAGATCACCTCCTCTCCAGGCTCTTCAGACCCAGACTCAGACTCAGACCCGTGGACTGAACTCTCAGTCATGTTACGGTGAAACGCTGAAGCAGAAAACACGGTTTCCTCTGAACATCTGAAGCTTCAACTCTTCAGAGCCTGAACTCCCTGTCACTGTTAGTTTCAACAACATGTTTTAATTTAGTTTTAGTCTTTTGACGAAAATGTCATTCGATTTTAGTCCAGTTTTAGTCAAAAAAAATATCTTCAATTTTAGTCGACTCAAATATCTGGACATTTTAGTCACAGTTTTAGTCTCTTGAGGAACTTTTCATTTAGTTTTACTCCAATTTTAGTCACAAAAACATCACTTTGACTAAAAGTAATATTATATTATATTAACGAAATATTATAGTCGACGTCATTAACACTGGACTTTTTCCCAGGTTTATTCTCTTTGAGCCACAGATTCATCCAGGAAGTGACTCCAACAGTTCAGGAAAAGTTCTGGAAAGTTTCTTGGGTCCGTTTTATGTCACATTTTTCAAACTCTTGTGTTGCTTTATCATCTACACATGTGTGTCTGTGTCTCTCAGATTGGGGTAAAGCCGGACGCCTGGACACCTGGATAAGGCTTCTATGAAAACAGTTTGTTCCTCACATTGAGAAGTTTGACACTGAGATCTTTATATGTAAATGCCTCCAGAGCAATAATCCCTCCTCTTTCTGATGCTAATGCCGGGGGGGGCGGGGCTCCGCGGTGGGCGGGGCCGAGCATTTGAATGTGAAAGGGTGAAGTGAGCGGATTAATGAGTGTCGGCTCACGTGCGCTGTGTCGGGGAGCGTGCACGAGGGCCCGCGGGGTCAGAGGTCGGCGCTGAATGCAGTCTGGGTCCGGACCGGGGGATTAGCATTAGCATCTCAGCGCTTTGAGGAAAGAGGCGGAGACGGCGGAGACGACGGAGAAACTAAAGATACGATTATTATTGTTTCATATGAACATTATCGTGTTTGTTTGTTTGTGTCGTTTATTAACAGTTTCTCTTTGTCCAGAGTTTCACAGTCACACAGTTTAACCCCTTAACTCCCACCTGAACCGAGCACGTTCTCTCCAGTTTGGCTTTACCCCAATCCAAAAGCTTCTGGAGAAAAGGGGAGAAAAAGCAACAAAACTGAGACGAAAACAATGATGAAGATGTGAGAAAAAAGTGAGAAAACTTTGACAAAAAATGACAAAAATGTAACAAAAATGTGACAAAAATGTGACAAAAATGTGACAAAAAAATGACAAAAATGTGACAAAAAAATGACAAAAATGTGACAAAAAAATGACAAAAAATGACAAAATGTGACAAAAATATGACAGAAAAACGACAAAAAAATCAACAAAAAAAGACAAAAAATTAGACAAAAATTTTACAAAAAATTGACAAAAAATTAGACAAAAAAAGACAAAAATGTGACAAAAAACGACAAAAAACAAAGCAAAAAACTGATTAAAAAAAATGACAAAAATGAGTTAAAACCCCCCCCAAAAAAGATGGAAAAAAAATGTGACGTGAGGAAAAAGATCAGTTTAGTTTTGTAGGTCTTTCAAATGAGGCGTTACACTGGCCTGCAGGATTTGGGTAAAGCTGAACTGGAGAAAATTCTCTCACTTCAGGCGGGAGTTAAGAGTTAATGGAAGCTCAAAGGAAGTCGACTGAAGCAAAAGCTCCGCAAAAGTGCCGACCCCTTGTTCATGATGCTACAGTTACACATTTACATTTACATTAAATAAACAAAGTACAATACTTTCTGAGTTTCTATATCTGATTTCTATATCAGTTTCAGAACACAAATATACCTATATATGTATTTGTGAGATAAGTTTTATCTACTGTTGTTACAAGTGTCAACATACAATCAGCAGACTTTTGCAGGTTTAAAAGGTTTGTTGAAATTGTACCATCACGCCAAAACCAAGTGCCTTCTCTCACTTTGTATCTCCCTTATGTGTTTTTGTCACTTTTTTGTTACTTTTTTGCTGGATTTTTGTCTTTATTTTGCTGGATTTTTGTCTTTTTTTTGCTGGATTTTTGTCTTTTTTTTGCTGGATTTTTTTTTCTTTTTCTGGATTTTTGTCTTTTTTTTGCTGGATTTTTGTCTTTTTTTTTTGCTGGATTTTTTTTGGATTTTTGTCTTTTTCTTGCTGGATTTTTGTCTTTTTTTGCTGGATTTTTGTCTTTTTTTTTGCTGGATTTTTGTCTTTTTTTTGCTGGATTTTTGTCTTTTTTTTGCTGGATTTTTGTCTTTTTTTTGCTGGATTTTTGTCTTTTTTTTGCTGGATTTTTGTCTTTTTTTTGCTGGATTTTTTTTGGATTTTTGTCTTTTTTTTGCTGCTCTTTTGTCTTTTTTTTTGCCGGATTTTTAGTCTTTTTTTTTTGCTTGATTTTTGTCTTTTTTCTGCTGAATTTGTGTCTTTTTTTGGTCTTTTTTCTGCTGGATTTTTGTCACTTTTTAGTTGAGTTTTGGGTCACTTTTTAGTGTTTTTCTGTTGCGTTTAATCCTCATTTTCTTCTGTTTTTCTGCCTCTGTTTTGTAGAAGCTTTTAGATTTGGAGAACAGGAGAAACATGTTCAGGCGGGAGGTAAGACGTTATTGAATCATAATAAATAAATAATGTTCAGATTTTCAGCGTTTTTACTTTAAAAGCGAGTCTGAAGTCCTGAAACTTAAACCCGTGAATGATTGTGAGTCTGTAAATCACCTCCAGCTGCTCGGAGTAAACTCTGAGTAAACTCTGAGCAGCTGGACTCACATCAGGTCAATCATTACCGGCTCTCAGTCGTCCAGCAGAGGCTCAGGCCAGAGAGAGACCTGACCCTCCTGGAGCTCGTGACGGAGGAACCTGCCCCGGGGCGGCGCTGGCTGCAGATAAAGGAGCAGCTGTTTTCACCTGAGGCCGTGACCTCTGACCCCAAACCCACCTGAGCCCGACCTCTGACCCCGGCACAATCTGGCCCAGTGTCGGGGTCAGAGGTCAGGCTGAAGTGTGCCAAAGCAGCGCCGGCTTACAGACAGCAGGGGGCGCTGTTCCCCACAGACAACAGGGGGCGCTGTTCCCACAGACAACAGGGGGCGCTGTTCCCACAGACAACAGGGGGCGCTGTTCCCACAGACAACAGGGGGCGCTGTTCCCACAGACAACAGGGGGCGCTGTTCTAACAGACAACAGGGGGCGCTGTTCCCACAGACAACAGGGGGCGCTGTTCTAACAGACAGCAGGGGGCGCTGTTCCCACAGACAGCAGGGGGCGCTGTTCCCACAGACAACAGGGGGCGCTGTTCCCACAGACAACAGGGGGCGCTGTTCTAACAGACAGCAGGGGGCGCTGTTCCCACAGACAACAGGGGGCGCTGTTCCCACAGACAACAGGGGGCGCTGTTCTAACAGACAGCAGGGGGCGCTGTTCCCACAGACAACAGGGGGCGCTGTTCTAACAGACAGCAGGGGGCGCTGTTCCCACAGACAGCAGGGGCACCTGATGTAAATGTGCAGATCCTCCACACGATCGCTCAAGTATCGGGTATCGTGTATCACAGATGAAGTTTTTCTTCTCGTATATTTGTACATCAGTTTTTGTTCTTTGTTCCTGATCCTGGTGTTTCCCTGAGTCTGAGTCTGAGCAGCTGCAGCCGACGGAGCGGCACTAACACGACCTCTGACCTCACTCACACCTGTGACACCTGGACCTGGACCAGACCTGGACCAGACCTGGACTAAACCTGGACTAAACCTGGACTAAACCTGGACTAAACCAGGACTAAACCTGGACTAAACTTGGACTAAACCAGGACTAAACCAGGACTAAACTTGGACTAAACCAGGACTAAACCAGGACTAAACCTGGACTAAACTTGGACTAAACCAGGACTAAACCAGGACTAAACCTGGACTAAACCAGGACTAAACCAGGACTAAACCTGGACTAAACCAGGACTAAACCTGGACTAAACTTGGACTAAACTTGGACTAAACCAGGACTAAACCTGGACTAAACTTGGACTAAACCAGGACTAAACCAGGACTAAACCTGGACTAAACCAGGACTAAACCAGGACTAAACCTGGACTAAACTTGGACTAAACCAGGACTAAACCAGGACTAAACCTGGACTAAACTTGGACTAAACCAGGACTAAACCTGGACTAAACTTGGACTAAACCAGGACTAAACCAGGACTAAACCAGGACTAAACCAGGACTAAACCAGGACTAAACCAGGACTAAACCAGGACTAAAGCAGGACTAAACCTGGACTAAACTTGGACTAAACCAGGACTAAACCTGGACTAAACTTGGACTAAACCAGGACTAAACCAGGACTAAACCAGGACTAAACCAGGACTAAACCAGGACTAAAGCAGGACTAAACCTGGACTAAACTTGGACTAAACCAGGACTAAACCTGGACTAAACTTGGACTAAACCAGGACTAAACCAGGACTAAACTTGGACTAAACCAGGACTAAACCAGGACTAAACCTGGACTAAACTTGGACTAAACCAGGACTAAACCAGGACTAAACCAGGACTAAACCAGGACTAAACCAGGACTAAAGCAGGACTAAACCTGGACTAAACTTGGACTAAACCAGGACTAAACCAGGACTAAACCAGGGCTAAACCAGGACTAAACCAGGTCTAAACCAGGACTAAACCAGGACTAAACCAGGACTAAACCAGGACTAAACCTGGACTAAACTTGGACTAAACCAGGACTAAACCAGGACTAAACCAGGACTAAACCTGGACTAAACCAGGACTAAACCTGGACTAAACTTGGACTAAACCAGGACTAAACCAGGACTAAACTTGGACTAAACCAGGACTAAACCAGGACTAAACCTGGACTAAACTTGGACTAAACCAGGACTAAACCAGGACTAAACCAGGACTAAACCAGGACTAAACCAGGACTAAAGCAGGACTAAACCTGGACTAAACTTGGACTAAACCAGGACTAAACCAGGACTAAACCAGGGCTAAACCAGGACTAAACCAGGACTAAACCAGGACTAAACCAGGACTAAACCTGGACTAAACTTGGACTAAACCAGGACTAAACCAGGACTAAACCAGGACTAAACCAGGACTAAACCAGGACTAAACCAGGGCTAAACCAGGACTAAACCAGGACTAAACCAGGTCTAAACCAGGACTAAACCAGGACTAAACCAGGACTAAACCAGGACTAAACCAGGACTAAACCAGGACTAAACCAGGACTAAAGCAGGACTAAACCTGGACTAAACTTGGACTAAACCAGGACTAAACCAGGACTAAACCAGGGCTAAACCAGGACTAAACCAGGTCTAAACCAGGACTAAACCAGGACTAAACCAGGACTAAACCAGGACTAAACCTGGACTAAACTTGGACTAAACCAGGACTAAACCAGGACTAAACCAGGACTAAACCAGGACTAAACCAGGACTAAACCAGGGCTAAACCAGGACTAAACCAGGACTAAACCAGGTCTAAACCAGGACTAAACCAGGACTAAACCAGGACTAAACCAGGACTAAACCAGGACTAAACCAGGACTAAACCTGGACTAAACTTGGACTAAACCAGGACTAAACCAGGACTAAACCAGGGCTAAACCAGGACTAAACCAGGTCTAAACCAGGACTAAACCAGGACTAAACCAGGACTAAACCAGGACTAAACCTGGACTAAACTTGGACTAAACCAGGACTAAACTTGGACTAAACCAGGACTAAACCAGGACTAAACCAGGACTAAACCAGGACTAAACCAGGACTAAACCAGGACTAAACCTGGACTAAACTTGGACTAAACCAGGACTAAACTTGGACTAAACCAGGACTAAACCAGGACTAAACCAGGACTAAACCAGGACTAAACCAGGACTAAACCAGGACTAAACCAGGACTAAACCAGGACTAAAGCAGGACTAAACCAGGGCTAAACCAGGACTAAACCAGGACTAAACCAGGACTAAACCAGGACTAAACCAGGACTAAACCAGGACTAAACCAGGACTAAACCTGGACTAAACCAGGACTAAACCTGGACTAAACCTGGACTAAACCAGGACTAAACCAGGACTAAACCAGGACTAAACCAGGACTAAACCAGGACTAAACCAGGACTAAACCAGGACTAAACCAGGACTAAACCAGGTCTAAACCAGGACTAAACCAGGACTAAACCAGGACTAAACCAGGACTAAACCAGGGCTAAACCAGGACTAAACCTGGACTAAACCAGGACTAAACCAGGACTAAACCAGGACTAAAGCAGGACTAAACCAGGGCTAAACCAGGACTAAACCAGGACTAAACCAGGACTAAACCAGGACTAAACCAGGACTAAACCAGGACTAAACCTGGACTAAACCAGGACTAAACCAGGACTAAACCAGGTCTAAACCAGGACTAAACCAGGTCTAAACCAGGACTAAACCAGGACTAAACCAGGACTAAACCAGGACTAAACCAGGACTAAACCAGGACTAAACCAGGTCTAAACCAGGACTAAACCAGGACTAAACCAGGACTAAACCTGGACTAAACCAGGACTAAACCAGGACTAAACCAGGACTAAACCAGGACTAAACCAGGACTAAACCAGGACTAAACCAGGACTAAACCAGCACTAAACCAGGACTAAACCAGGTCTAAACCAGGACTAAACCAGGACTAAACCAGGACTAAACCAGGGCTAAACCAGGACTAAACCTGGACTAAACCAGGACTAAACCAGGACTAAACCTGGACTCAGACCTGACCCATTGTTCTGACTCTGGCCCACAGATGAGCTTCAGTCAGAAGGCTTTAGATTTGGGTAAAGCTGAGCTGCTCGGTTAAAATGGGTAAATTTGCAAAATCCCAGTTTTCCACAAACGAGACGAGTTTATAAACGTCAGATTAATCTGATCCGTCCTCACTGCAGTAAAGTACATGTGTCTCAGTGAAATACTGCAGTAAAGTACATGTGTCTCAGTGAAATACTGCAGTAAAGTACATGTGTCTCAGGGAAAT
Source organism: Gobius niger (assembly GCF_951799975.1). Taxonomy (NCBI): domain Eukaryota; kingdom Metazoa; phylum Chordata; class Actinopteri; order Gobiiformes; family Gobiidae; genus Gobius; species Gobius niger. The sequence goes on from NC_136875.1 coordinate 16,381,733, forward strand.
ACTGCAGTAAAGTACATGTGTCTCAGGGAAATACTGCAGTAAAGTACATGTGTCTCAGGGAAATACTGCAGTAAAGTACATGTGTCTCAGGGAAATACTGCAGTAAAGTACATGTGTCTCAGGGAAATACTGCAGTAAAGTACATGTGTCTCAGGGAAATACTGCAGTAAAGTACATGTGTCTCAGTGAAATACTGCAGTAAAGTACATGTGTCTCAGTGAAATACTGCAGTAAAGTACATGTGTCTCAGTGAAATACTGCAGTAAAGTACATGTGTCTCAGTGAAATACTGCAGTAAAGTACATGTGTCTCAGTGAAATACTGCAGTAAAGTACATGTGTCTCAGTGAAATACTGCAGTAAAGTACATGTGTCTCAGTGAAATACTGCAGTAAAGTACATGTGTCTCAGTGAAATACTGCAGTAAAGTACATGTGTCTCAGTGAAATACTGCAGTAAAGTACATGTGTCTCAGTGAAATACTGCAGTAAAGTACATGTGTCTCAGTGAAATACTGCAGTACTGTGGCCGGCTGGATGAGTAAAGTACATGTGTCTCAGTGAAATACTGCAGTAAAGTACATGTGTCTCAGTGAAATACTGCAGTACTGTGGCCGGCTGGATCAGTAAAGTACATGTGTCTCAGTGAAATACTGCAGTAAAGTACATGTGTCTCAGTGAAATACTGCAGTACTGTGGCCGGCTGGATCAGTAAAGTACATGTGTCTCAGTGAAATACTGCAGTAAAGTACATGTGTCTCAGTGAAATACTGCAGTAAAGTACATGTGTCTCAGTGAAATACTGCAGTACTGTGGCCGGCTGGATGAGTAAAGTACATGTGTCTCAGTGAAATACTGCAGTAAAGTACATGTGTCTCAGTGAAATACTGCAGTACTGTGTCCGGCTGGATCAGTAAAGTACATGTGTCTCAGTGAAATACTGCAGTAAAGTACATGTGTCTCAGTGAAATACTGCAGTAAAGTACATGTGTCTCAGTGAAATACTGCAGTAAAGTACATGTGTCTCAGTGAAATACTGCAGTAAAGTACATGTGTCTCAGTGAAATACTGCAGTAAAGTACATGTGTCTCAGTGAAATACTGCAGTAAAGTACATGTGTCTCAGTGAAATACTGCAGTACTGTGGCCGGCTGGATGAGTAAAGTACATGTGTCTCAGTGAAATACTGCAGTAAAGTACATGTGTCTCAGTGAAATACTGCAGTACTGTGGCCGGCTGGATCAGTAAAGTACATGAATATAAATATATATCAGAATGTGTTTCCTGGGATCTGCTGGAGCCGCTCCTCCAGTTTGGGGGTCACTGCCCCTCCAGGTTTTCTCCAGCTCTTCTCTGAGCCCCTGGTGTTTCTCTAGTTTCTCCTGTTCCTTTGTCCTGATGTTGAAGTCGTGGTGATGTTTCCTCTGCTCTTTGTCTCCACCACAATGTCCGGTTGGTTCATCACCTTCTGTCCGTCTGGATCTGGACGTCCCACAGGATCTTGGCTCGGTCGTTCTCCACCACCTTTGGAGGTGTTTCCCACTTTGACCTTGGGGTTTCCAGCCCATACTCTGCACAGATGTTCCTGTACACTATACCAGCCACTTGGTTATGGCTCCATGTAAGCTTTCCCTGCAGCATCTTACACCTGCAGTTATGTTCTTACACCTGCAGTTATGTTCTTACACCTGCAGTTATGTTCTTACACCTGCAGTTATGTTCTTACACCTGCAGTTATGTTCTTACACCTGCAGTTATGTTCTTACACCTGCAGTTATGTTCTTACACCTCCCATGACGGGACCTCCAGCACCTCATCTTCTGTTCCCCATTGTCTGAGACATTCACTGAGCACGTCATCTGTTGGAGCCTTGTCCTTGATGTACTTATGGATCTTGGATGTTTCATCCTGGATAGTGGCTCTCACACTCACTAGTCCTCGGCCTCCTTCCTTACGGCGAGCGTACAGTCTCAGGGTGCTGGATTTGGGGTGGACCCTCCTTCCTTACGGCGAGCGTACAGTCTCAGGGTGCTGGATTTGGGGTGGACCCTCCTTCCTTACGGCGAGCGTACAGTCTCAGGGTGCTGGATTTGGGGTGGACCCTCCTTCCTTACGGCGAGCGTACAGTCTCAGGGTGCTGGATTTGGGGTGGACCCTCCTTCCTTACGGTGAGCGTACAGTCTCAGGGTGCTGGATTTGGGGTGGACCCTCCTTCCTTACGGCGAGCGTACAGTCTCAGTGCTGGATTTGGGGTGGACCCTCCTTCCTTACGGCGAGCGTACAGTCTCAGGGTGCTGGATTTGGGGTGGACCCTCCTTCCTTACGGCGAGCGTACAGTCTCAGGGTGCTGGATTTGGGGTGGACCCTCCTTCCTTACGGCGAGCGTACAGTCTCAGAGTGCTGGATTTGGGGTGGACCCTCCTTCCTTACGGCGAGCGTACAGCCTCAGGGTGCTGGATTTGGGGTGGACCCTCCTTCCTTACGGCGAGCGTACAGTCTCAGGGTGCTGGATTTGGGGTGGACCCTCCTTCCTTACGGCGAGCGTACAGTCTCAGGGTGCTGGATTTGGGGTGGACCCTCCTTCCTTACGGCGAGCGTACAGTCTCAGAGTGCTGGATTTGGGGTGGACCCTCCTTCCTTACGGCGAGCGTACAGTCTCAGAGTGCTGGATTTGGGGTGGACCCTCCTTCCTTACGGCGAGCGTACAGCCTCAGAGTGCTGGATTTGGGGTGAACCCTCCTTCCTTACGGCGAGCGTACAGTCTCAGGGTGCTGGATTTGGGGTGGACCCTCCTTCCTTACGGCGAGCGTACAGTCTCAGGGTGCTGGATTTGGGGTGGACCCTCCTTCCTTACGGCGAGCGTACAGTCTCAGGGTGCTGGATTTGGGGTGAACCCTCCTTCCTTACGGCGAGCGTACAGTCTCAGGGTGCTGGATTTGGGGTGAACCCTCCTTCCTTACGGCGAGCGTACAGTCTCAGAGTGCTGGATTTGGGGTGGACCCTCCTTCCTTACGGCGAGTGTACAGTCTCAGGGTGCTGGATTTGGGGTGGACCCTCCTTCCTTACGGCGAGCGTACAGTCTCAGGGTGCTGGATTTGGGGTGGACCCTCCTTCCTTACGGCGAGCGTACAGTCTCAGGGTGCTGGATTTGGGGTGGACCCTCCTTCCTTACGGCGAGCGTACAGTCTCAGGGTGCTGGATTTGGGGTGGACCCTCCTTCCTTACGGCGAGCGTACAGTCTCAGAGTGCTGGATTTGGGGTGGACCCTCCTTCCTTACGGCGAGCGTACAGTCTCAGGGTGCTGGATTTGGGGTGGACCCTCCTTCCTTACGGCGAGCGTACAGTCTCAGGGTGCTGGATTTGGGGTGGACCCTCCTTCCTTACGGCGAGCGTACAGGCTCAGGGTGCTGGATTTGGGGTGAACCCTCCTTCCTTACGGCGAGCGTACAGTCTCAGGGTGCTGGATTTGGGGTGAACCCTCCTTCCTTACGGCGAGCGTACAGTCTCAGAGTGCTGGATTTGGGGTGGACCCTCCTTCCTTACGGCGAGCGTACAGTCTCAGAGTGCTGGATTTGGGGTGGACCCTCCTTCCTTACGGCGAGCGCACAGTCTCAGGGTGCTGGATTTGGGGTGGACCCTCCTTCCTTACGGCGAGCGTACAGTCTCAGAGTGCTGGATTTGGGGTGGACCCTCCTTCCTTACGGCGAGCGTACAGTCTCAGAGTGCTGGATTTGGGGTGGACCCTCCTTCCTTACGGCGAGCGTACAGTCTCAGGGTGCTGGATTTGGGGTGAACCCTCCTTCCTTACGGCGAGCGTACAGTCTCAGGGTGCTGGATTTGGGGTGGACCCTCCTTCCTTACGGCGAGCGTACAGTCTCAGAGTGCTGGATTTGGGGTGAACCCTCCTTCCTTACGGCGAGCGTACAGTCTCAGGGTGCTGGATTTGGGGTGGACCCTCCTTCCTTACGGCGAGCGTACAGTCTCAGGGTGCTGGATTTGGGGTGGACCCTCCTTCCTTACGGCGAGCGTACAGTCTCAGGGTGCTGGATTTGGGGTGGACCCTCCTTCCTTACGGCGAGCGTACAGTCTCAGGGTGCTGGATTTGGGGTGGACCCTCCTTCCTTACGGCGAGCGTACAGTCTCAGGGTGCTGGATTTGGGGTGAACCCTCCTTCCTTACGGCGAGCGTACAGTCTCAGGGTGCTGGATTTGGGGTGGACCCTCCTTCCTTACGGCGAGCGTACAGTCTCAGGGTGCTGGATTTGGGGTGGACCCTCCTTCCTTACGGCGAGCGTACAGTCTCAGGGTGCTGGATTTGGGGTGGACCCTCCTTCCTCACGGCGAGCGTACAGTCTCAGAGTGCTGGATTTGGGGTGGACCCTCCTTCCTTACGGCGAGCGTACAGTCTCAGGGTGCTGGATTTGGGGTGGACCCTCCTTCCTTACGGCGAGCGTACAGTCTCAGGGTGCTGGATTTGGGGTGAACCCTCCTTCCTTACGGCGAGCGTACAGTCTCAGGGTGCTGGATTTGGGGTGGACCCTCCTTCCTTACGGCGAGCGTACAGTCTCAGGGTGCTGGATTTGGGGTGGACCCTCCTTCCTTACGGCGAGCGTACAGGCTCAGAGTGCTGGATTTGGGGTGGACCCTCCTTCCTTACGGCGAGCGTACAGTCTCAGAGTGCTGGATTTGGGGTGGACCCTCCTTCCTTACGGCGAGCGTACAGTCTCAGAGTGCTGGATTTGGGGTGGACCCTCCTTCCTTACGGCGAGCGTACAGCCTCAGGGTGCTGGATTTGGGGTGGACCCTCCTTCCTTACGGCGAGCGTACAGTCTCAGGGTGCTGGATTTGGGGTGGACCCTCCTTCCTTACGGCGAGCGTACAGTATCAGGGTGCTGGATTTGGGGTGAACCCTCCTTCCTTACGGCGAGCGTACAGTCTCTGAGTGCTGGATTTGGGGTGAACCCTCCTTCCTTATGGCGAGCGTACAGTCTCAGGGTGCTGGATTTGGGGTGGACCCTCCTTCCTTACGGCGAGCGTACAGCCTCAGGGTGCTGGATTTGGGGTGGACCCTCCTTCCTTACGGCGAGCGTACAGTCTCAGGGTGCTGGATTTGGGGTGGACCCTCCTTCCTTACGGTGAGCGTACAGTCTCAGGGTGCTGGATTTGGGGTGGACCCTCCTTCCTTACGGCGAGCGTACAGTCTCAGAGTGCTGGATTTGGGGTGAACCCTCCTTCCTTAGGGCGAGCGTACAGTCTCAGGGTGCTGGATTTGGGGTGGACCCTCCTTCCTTACGGCGAGCGTACAGCCTCAGAGTGCTGGATTTGGGGTGGACCCTCCTTCCTTACGGCGAGCGTACAGCCTCAGGGTGCTGGATTTGGGGTGAACCCTCCTTCCTTACGGCGAGCGTACAGCCTCAGGGTGCTGGATTTGGGGTGGACCCTCCTTCCTTACGGCGAGCGTACAGTCTCAGGGTGCTGGATTTGGGGTGAACCCTCCTTCCTTACGGCGAGCGTACAGTCTCAGGGTGCTGGATTTGGGGTGAACCCTCCTTCCTTACGGCGAGCGTAAAGTCTCAGGGTGCTGGATTTGGGGTGGACCCTCCTTCCTTACGGCGAGCGTACAGTCTCAGTGCTGGATTTGGGGTGGACCCTCCTTCCTTACGGCGAGCGTACAGTCTCAGGGTGCTGGATTTGGGGTGGACCCTCCTTCCTTACGGCGAGCGTACAGTCTCAGGGTGCTGGATTTGGGGTGAACCCTCCTTCCTTACGGCGAGCGTACAGTCTCAGAGTGCTGGATTTGGGGTGAACCCTCCTTCCTTACGGCGAGCGTACAGTCTCAGGGTGCTGGATTTGGGGTGGACCCTCCTTCCTTACGGCGAGCGTACAGTCTCAGAGTGCTGGATTTGGGGTGAACCCTCCTTCCTTACGGCGAGCGTACAGTCTCAGGGTGCTGGGTTTGGGGTGGACCCTCCTTCCTTACGGCGAGCGTACAGTCTCAGGGTGCTGGATTTGGGGTGAACCCTCCTTCCTTACGGCGAGCGTACAGTCTCAGTGCTGGATTTGGGGTGGACCCTCCTTCCTTACGGCGAGCGTACAGTCTCAGGGTGCTGGATTTGGGGTGGACCCTCCTTCCTTACGGCGAGCGTACAGTCTCAGGGTGCTGGATTTGGGGTGGACCCTCCTTCCTTACGGCGAGCGTACAGTCTCAGGGTGCTGGATTTGGGGTGAATCCTCCTTCCTTACGGCGAGCGTACAGTCTCAGTGCTGGATTTGGGGTGAACCCTCCTTCCTTACGGCGAGCGTACAGTCTCAGTGCTGGATTTGGGGTGAACCCTCCTTCCTTACGGCGAGCGTACAGTCTCAGGGTGCTGGATTTGGGGTGGACCCTCCTTCCTTACGGCGAGCGTACAGTCTCAGGGTGCTGGATTTGGGGTGGACCCTCCTTCCTTACGGCGAGCGTACAGTCTCAGAGTGCTGGATTTGGGGTGGACCCTCCTTCCTCACGGCGAGCGTACAGTCTCAGAGTGCTGGATTTGGGGTGGACCCTCCTTCCTTACGGCGAGCGTACAGTCTCAGAGTGCTGGATTTGGGGTGGACCCTCCTTCCTCACGGCGAGCGTACAGTCTCAGGGTGCTGGATTTGGGGTGGACCCTCCTTCCTTACGGCGAGCGTACAGTCTCAGGGTGCTGGATTTGGGGTGAATCCTCCTTCCTTACGGCGAGCGTACAGTCTCAGAGTGCTGGATTTGGGGTGGACCCTCCTTCCTCACGGCGAGCGTACAGTCTCAGAGTGCTGGATTTGGGGTGAACCCTCCTTCCTTACGGCGAGCGTACAGTCTCAGTGCTGGATTTGGGGTGAACCCTCCTTCCTTACGGCGAGCGTACAGTCTCAGGGTGCTGGATTTGGGGTGAATCCTCCTTCCTTACGGCGAGCGTACAGTCTCAGTGCTGGATTTGGGGTGAACCCTCCTTCCTTACGGCGAGCGTACAGTCTCAGAGTGCTGGATTTGGGGTGGACCCTCCTTCCTTACGGTGAGCGTACAGTCTCAGGGTGCTGGATTTGGGGTGGACCCTCCTTCCTTACGGCGAGCGTACAGTCTCAGGGTGCTGGATTTGGGGTGGACCCTCCTTCCTTACGGCGAGCGTACAGTCTCAGGGTGCTGGATTTGGGGTGAACCCTCCTTCCTTACGGCGAGCGTACAGTCTCAGGGTGCTGGATTTGGGGTGGACCCTCCTTCCTTACGGCGAGCGTACAGTCTCAGGGTGCTGGGTTTGGGGTGGACCCTCCTTCCTTACGGCGAGCGTACAGTCTCAGTGCTGGATTTGGGGTGGACCCTCCTTCCTCACGGCGAGCGTACAGTCTCAGGGTGCTGGATTTGGGGTGGACCCTCCTTCCTTACGGCGAGCGTACAGCCTCAGGGTGCTGGATTTGGGGTGAACCCTCCTTCCTTACGGCGAGCGTACAGTCTCAGGGTGCTGGATTTGGGGTGGACCCTCCTTCCTTACGGCGAGCGTACAGCCTCAGGGTGCTGGATTTGGGGTGGACCCTCCTTCCTTACGGCGAGCGTACAGTCTCAGGGTGCTGGATTTGGGGTGGACCCTCCTTCCTTACGGCGAGCGTACAGTCTCAGGGTGCTGGATTTGGGGTGGACCCTCCTTCCTTACGGCGAGCGTACAGTCTCAGGGTGCTGGATTTGGGGTGGACCCTCCTTCCTTACGGCGAGCGTACAGCCTCAGGGTGCTGGATTTGGGGTGGACCCTCCTTCCTTACGGCGAGCGTACAGGCTCAGAGTGCTGGATTTGGGGTGGACCCTCCTTCCTTACGGCGAGCGTACAGTCTCAGAGTGCTGGATTTGGGGTGGACCCTCCTTCCTTACGGCGAGCGTACAGTCTCAGAGTGCTGGATTTGGGGTGGACCCTCCTTCCTTACGGCGAGCGTACAGTCTCAGGGTGCTGGATTTGGGGTGGACCCTCCTTCCTTACGGCGAGCGTACAGTCTCAGAGTGCTGGATTTGGGGTGGACCCTCCTTCCTTACGGCGAGCGTACAGTCTCAGGGTGCTGGATTTGGGGTGGACCCTCCTTCCTTACGGCGAGCGTACAGTCTCAGGGTGCTGGATTTGGGGTGGACCCTCCTTCCTTATGGCGAGCGTACAGTCTCAGGGTGCTGGATTTGGGGTGGACCCTCCTTCCTTATGGCGAGCGTACAGGCTCAGAGAGCTGGATTTGGGGTGGACCCTCCTTCCTTACGGCGAGCGTACAGGCTCAGAGAGCTGGATTTGGGGTGGACCCTCCTTCCTCACGGCGAGCGCACAGTCTCAGGGTGCTGGATTTGGGGTGGACCTTCCTTACGGCGAGCGTACAGTCTCAGAGTGCTGGATTTGGGGTGGACCCTCCTTCCTTACGGCGAGCGTACAGTCTCAGGGTGCTGGATTTGGGGTGGACCCTCCTTCCTTACGGCGAGCGTACAGTCTCAGGGTGCTGGATTTGGGGTGAACCCTCCTTCCTTACGGCGAGCGTACAGTCTCAGAGTGCTGGATTTGGGGTGGACCCTCCTTCCTTACGGCGAGCGTACAGTCTCAGGGTGCTGGGTTTGGGGTGGACCCTCCTTCCTTACGGCGAGCGTACAGTCTCAGGGTGCTGGATTTGGGGTGAACCCTCCTTCCTTACGGCGAGCGTACAGTCTCAGGGTGCTGGATTTGGGGTGGACCCTCCTTCCTTACGGCGAGCGTACAGTCTCAGGGTGCTGGATTTGGGGTGTACCCTCCTTCCTTACGGCGAGCGTACAGTCTCAGGGTGCTGGATTTGGGGTGTACCCTCCTTCCTTACGGCGAGCGTACAGTCTCAGGGTGCTGGATTTGGGGTGGACCCTCCTTCCTTACGGCGAGCGTACAGTCTCAGAGTGCTGGATTTGGGGTGGACCCTCCTTCCTTACGGCGAGCGTACAGTCTCAGGGTGCTGGATTTGGGGTGGACCCTCCTTCCTTACGGCGAGCGTACAGTCTCAGGGTGCTGGATTTGGGGTGAACCCTCCGTGCATGGTTAGGAGCTTTCATGTCTTAACATCTGTGGTCTGTATCTCCTCCTTTGGCAGATTATTATTCCTGCAGGGTCTGATTACTGGCAGGACGTAGGGACTTGAGCTGCTTCTTAGGACCTGCCTGACTCGTGGAGCCGCTTTTTGCTTGTGGGATCTGAGGTTCTTGTACTTCCTCAGTGTCTGCGATTGTTCCTTCTGGAAGTGTAAAGAAGAAGAAGAACAATAAAGTAAATCATTCTTTTGTCTTTAGAATCGATGCCCCGCCTCTTTTTTACATATGCAAATTAGCATCATATGTTTTACCCAGTATCGATACTTAAAAAGTAGCCATTTGGCATCGATGTCTCGATCCCGAACTCAGCCGAGAGTAACTGCTCCTCCTGTCCTGTACTCGAGTAGTTATGAGGACCTGTCCTGTACTCCAGTAGTTTAAAGGACCTGTTACTTTCACTCCGCTCTGTTTAAAGATAAATCTGACTCTTTCTGTCCATTTAAGAGTGTAATAACATGAACAGCAGGTGGCGCTGGACTGAGAACTTTCTACATTAACACAAACCTGTGACTTTCCTCAGAGTTACAGGAGTTTGGATGAAACGTGTGACGAGTCCAGAGCCCGAGGATCTGCAGAGGAAGTGTTACAGCTTTAACAGGATTAGACTGATCCTCACCTCCGAGAGTGACCCCCCCACAGGCCTCTGCCCCCTCCCCACAGGCCTCTGCCCCCCCCCCCACAGGCCTCTGCCCCCCCCCTCCCACAGGCCTCTGCCCCCCCCCCCCTCCCACAGGCCTCTGCCCCCCCCCTCCCACAGGCCTCTCGTCCGTCAGACCCTTCAGTCTCAGCCGAAGCTCCTTCTTTCCATCGGATCACTCATTTACAGACCCTCCCCCCCCCCCCAGTGAGAGGCAGGAGCCCCCCCCTCCCTCTCCTGGATCAGGTCTCGTCCGGGACCTCCCTCTTAACGATGGCCCCGCCCCCGGTGCACCTGCTCTGACAGGTGTGAGCTCAGCCAGGGCTTCACGACTCACGTCATATTTAATATTCAAAGATACTCAGTAAAGTCCTGTCTGTTTCCTCCTGGGGGGGGACGGGGGGGGGCGGGTCTAAGGGGGTCCACAAGGATCCATCCTGGGCCCCATCTTCTTCTCCTTGTCCTGATCCAGACTGAGATTCTTCTGCCCCTGAGGAGGAAGGACGACCTGAAGCCTGAATATCTTTGCCTGAGTTTATTCAGCCGGCGGCCGCCTGGGTCACCTATGCCCTGAAGCGAAGTGTATTTACTGGTTTTACTGTAAAGTTGATTCTTTATTTGTGGATAAACCATGAACTTCAGAGCCGTGTTTGTTCCACTGTGGACCTGGAGCTTCTCAGATTCTCTTTGTGATTCTGTGATTTAGTGATTTTGATTTGACAGATTCAGGCTCTTCAGGAACAAAAACGAGCTCCTCCAGGGACAGAAGTAAAGAGTTTTATGTGTAAATGCAGTTTTGTCCTCGTGCTTGAGGAGATGAAGATAAACGTCCTTCACCTCAGCAGCAAAACCTTTAAAGCAAACTTTACAACTTCCCTTTTTAACAAAGCTTTTAACTGTTAATGTTTCAAACGTGTGTTTTGTCTGAGTGAGATTCACTGAAGGAAAAGTACAATACAAATAAAATGTATGATAATAATAATTATTATTATTAGTTTATTGACTTGACAGAGCCCATGTGCAGGAGCATGAATCAGCAAATACAGATGTTTGTTCCAGACTTTAGTCTCAGAACGACCTCTGTTCAGTTTGTGTTGGTTTTACTTATGTTTTTGAGTTTTGCAGATGAAGCGTCTGAGTCTCTGAGTCTCTGAGTCTCTGAGTCTCTGAGTCTCTGAGTCTCAGAGTCTCTGAGTCTCTGAGTCTCTGAGTCTCGGTGACTCTGAGTCTCGGTGACTCTGAGTCTCTGAGTCTCGGTGACTCTGAGTCTCTGAGTCTCTGAGTCTCTGAGTCTCTGAGTCTCTGAGTCTCTGAGTCTCTGAGTCTCTGAGTCTCTGAGTCTCTGAGTCTCAGAGTCTCAGAGTCTCAGAGTCTCTGAGTCTCAGAGTCTCTGAGTCTCTGAGTCTCTGAGTCTCTGAGTCTCTGAGTCTCAGAGTCTCAGAGTCTCTGAGTCTCTGAGTCTCTGAGACTCTGAGTCTCTGAGTCTCTGAGTCTCTGAGTCTCTGAGTCTCTGAGTCTCAGAGTCTCAGAGTCTCTGAGTCTCTGAGTCTCTGAGTCTCTGAGTCTCTGAGTCTCTGAGTCTCTGAGTCTCTGAGTCTCTGAGTCTCTGAGTCTCTGAGTCTCTGAGTCTGGACCAGGGGCGGACCGGCCATATGTCCATTCTGGAAGAGCACTCTCGGGCCACCGGCTCTCGGGCCGCCGGTCTGGCCTCTCACTTTTCTCCTTAACCTCTTACCCCCCACCTTAACCGAGCTTTACCCAAATCTAAAAGCTTAAAAGAGAAGCATTGAAATAGCGACGAAAACGAGGGTGAAAAGCAACAAAAAGTGACAAAAACGTGACGAAAACGTGACGACACAGCCATAAAAAAAGCGACGGAAAAGGAATAAAGAGTGTCAAAAAAAAGTGACAAAATCACTCCAAAGAGCAACAAAAAAGCAATGAAAAAATGCAGCGATCACTTTTGTAGGCTTGGCTTTCAAATGAAGCGTTACACCGTTGCTTTCCAGTTGAGAAGCTTTTAGATTTGGGTAAAGCTGAAGTCGAGAGAAGGCACTTGGTAAGAGGTTAAAATATGTCTTGCTTGGGCCAGGCTGGTCAGAGTCCAGGGCCGTTTTTCAGTCCCAGTCCGGCCCTGCTCTGGAGCACTGAGTCTGGAGAGCGTCCCCGGAGCCGACGCTCAAACGGAGGATAATCCAAATCCGGCTCTAATCCTGCCCCCAAACCGAGATAATCCCAGATCTGAGCCCGGACCCAGAGCGGGACCGAGGCCAGGACTGAGGCCAGGACTGAGGCCAGGACTGAGGCCAGGACTGAGAGGGACCGAGGCCAGGACTGAGGCAGGACTGAGACAAGGACCGAGGCCAGGACTGAGGCCAGGACTGAGGCCAGGACCGAGACCAGGACTGAGACCAGGACTGAGGCCAGGACCGAGACCAGGACTGAGACCAGGACTGAGACCAGGACCGAGACCAGGACCGAGACAAGGACTGAGGCCAGGACTGAGACCAGGACCGAGACCAGGACTGAGACCAGGACTGAGGCCAGGACTGAGACCAGGACCGAGACCAGGACCGAGACAAGGACTGAGGCCAGGACTGAGAGGGACCGAGGCCAGGACTGAGGCAGGACTGAGACAAGGACCGAGGCCAGGACCGAGGCCAGGACTGAGGCCAGGACTGAGGCCAGGACTGAGGCCAGGACTGAGGCCAGGACTGAGAGGGACTGAGGCCAGGACTGAGACCAGGACCGAGACCAGGACCGAGACAAGGACTGAGGCCAGGACTGAGGCCAGGACTGAGACCAGGACTGAGACCAGGACTGAGACCAGGACTGAGGCCAGGACTGAGACCAGGACTGAGGCCAGGACTGAGACCAGGACCGAGACCAGGACTGAGACCAGGACTGAGGCCAGGACTGAGACCAGGACCGAGACCAGGACCGAGACAAGGACTGAGGCCAGGACTGAGAGGGACCGAGGCCAGGACTGAGGCAGGACTGAGACAAGGACCGAGGCCAGGACCGAGGCCAGGACTGAGGCCAGGACTGAGGCCAGGACTGAGACCAGGACCGAGGCCAGGACTGAGACCAGGACCGAGACCAGGACTGAGCCAAGGACCGAGACAAGGACCGAGACAAGGACCGAGACAAGGACTGAGGCCAGGACCGAGACAAGGACCGAGACCAGGACTGAGACCAGGACTGAGGCCAGGACTGAGACCAGGACCGAGACCAGGACTGAGACCAGGACTGAGGCCAGGACTGAGACCAGGACCGAGACCAGGACCGAGACAAGGACTGAGGCCAGGACTGAGACCAGGACTGAGGCCAGGACTGAGACCAGGACCGAGACCAGGACTGAGACCAGGACTGAGGCCAGGACTGAGGCCAGGACTGAGACCAGGACTGAGGCCAGGACTGAGGCCAGGACCGAGACCAGGACTGAGACCAGGACTGAGGCCAGGACTGAGGCCAGGACTGAGGCCAGGACTGAGGCCAGGACTGAGAGGGACCGAGGCCAGGACTGAGGCAGGACTGAGACAAGGACCGAGGCCAGGACTGAGGCCAGGACTGAGGCCAGGACCGAGACCAGGACTGAGACCAGGACTGAGGCCAGGACTGAGGCCAGGACTGAGACCAGGACCGAGACCAGGACTGAGACAAGGACTGAGGCCAGGACTGAGGCCAGGACTGAGGCCAGGACTGAGGCCAGGACTGAGAGGGACCGAGGCCAGGACTGAGGCAGGACTGAGACAAGGACCGAGGCCAGGACTGAGGCCAGGACTGAGGCCAGGACCGAGACCAGGACTGAGACCAGGACTGAGGCCAGGACTGAGACCAGGACCGAGACCAGGACTGAGACCAGGACTGAGGCCAGGACTGAGGCCAGGACCGAGACCAGGACTGAGACCAGGACTGAGGCCAGGACTGAGGCCAGGACTGAGACCAGGACCGAGACCAGGACTGAGACCAGGACTGAGGCCAGGACTGAGACAAGGACCGAGACCAGGACTGAGACCAGGACTGAGGCCAGGACTGAGACCAGGACCGAGACCAGGACTGAGACCAGGACTGAGGCCAGGACTGAGACCAGGACCGAGACCAGGACCGAGACAAGGACTGAGGCCAGGACTGAGACCAGGACTGAGACCAGGACTGAGACCAGGACTGAGGCCAGGACTGAGACCAGGACTGAGGCCAGGACTGAGGCCAGGACTGAGACCAGGACCGAGACCAGGACCGAGACAAGGACTGAGGCCAGGACTGAGACCAGGACTGAGACCAGGACCGAGACCAGGACCGAGACAAGGACTGAGGCCAGGACTGAGACAAGGACCGAGGCCAGGACCGAGACCAGGACCGAGACCAGGACTGAGACCAGGACCGAGACCAGGACCGAGACCAGGACCGAGACCAGGACTGAGACCAGGACTGAGACCAGGACCGAGACCAGGACCGAGACAAGGACTGAGGCCAGGACTGAGACAAGGACCGAGGCCAGGACTGAGGCAGGACTGAGACAAGGACCGAGGCCAGGACTGAGGCCAGGACTGAGGCCAGGACTGAGGCCAGGACTGAGCCAAGGACCGAGACCAGGACCGAGACCAGGACTGAGACCAGGACTGAGGCCAGGACTGAGACCAGGACCGAGGCCAGGACTGAGACCAGGACTGAGACCAGGACTGAGACCAGGACCGAGACCAGGACTGAGACCAGGACTGAGACCAGGACCGAGGCCAGGACTGAGACCAGGACCGAGACCAGGACTGAGACCAGGACCGAGGCCAGGACTGAGACCAGGACCGAGACCAGGACTGAGACCAGGACTGAGACCAGGACCGAGGCCAGGACTGAGGCCAGGACTGAGGCCAGGACTGAGCCAAGGACCGAGACAAGGACCGAGACAAGGACCGAGACAAGGACTGAGGCCAGGACCGAGACAAGGACCGAGACCAGGACTGAGACCAGGACTGAGGCCAGGACTGAGACCAGGACCGAGACCAGGACTGAGACCAGGACTGAGGCCAGGACTGAGACCAGGACTGAGACCAGGACCGAGACAAGGACTGAGGCCAGGACCGAGACCAGGACTGAGACCAGGACTGAGGCCAGGACTGAGACCAGGACCGAGACCAGGACTGAGGCCAGGACTGAGACCAGGACCGAGACCAGGACTGAGACCAGGACCGAGACCAGGACTGAGACCAGGACTGAGACCAGGACCGAGACCAGGACCGAGACAAGGACTGAGGCCAGGACTGAGACCAGGACTGAGACCAGGACTGAGGCCAGGACTGAGACCAGGACTGAGGCCAGGACTGAGGCCAGGACTGAGACCAGGACCGAGACAAGGACCGAGACCAGGACTGAGGCCAGGACTGAGGCCAGGACTGAGACCAGGACCGAGGCCAGGACTGAGACCAGGACTGAGACCAGGACTGAGACCAGGACCGAGACCAGGACCGAGGCCAGGACTGAGACCAGGACTGAGACCAGGACTGAGACCAGGACCGAGACCAGGACTGAGACCAGGACTGAGACCAGGACCGAGACCAGGACTGAGACCAGGACCGAGACCAGGACTGAGACCAGGACCGAGGCCAGGACTGAGGCCAGGACTGAGACCAGGACTGAGGCCAGGACTGAGACCAGGACTGAGACCAGGACCGAGACCAGGACTGAGACCAGGACCGAGACAAGGACCGAGACCAGGACTGAGACCAGGACTGAGGCCAGGACTGAGACCAGGACTGAGACCAGGACTGAGACCAGGACTGAGACCAGGACTGAGGCCAGGACTGAGACCAGGACTGAGGCCAGGACTGAGGCCAGGACTGAGCCAAGGACCGAGACCAGGACCGAGACCAGGACTGAGACCAGGACTGAGGCCAGGACTGAGACCAGGACCGAGGCCAGGACTGAGACCAGGACTGAGACCAGGACTGAGACCAGGACCGAGACCAGGACCGAGGCCAGGACTGAGACCAGGACTGAGACCAGGACTGAGACCAGGACCGAGACCAGGACTGAGACCAGGACTGAGACCAGGACCGAGACCAGGACTGAGACCAGGACCGAGACCAGGACTGAGACCAGGACCGAGGCCAGGACTGAGACCAGGACCGAGACCAGGACTGAGACCAGGACTGAGACCAGGACCGAGACAAGGACCGAGACCAGGACTGAGACCAGGACTGAGGCCAGGACTGAGACCAGGACTGAGACCAGGACTGAGACCAGGACTGAGACCAGGACTGAGACCAGGACCGAGACCAGGACTGAGACCAGGACTGAGACCAGGACCGAGACAAGGACCGAGACCAGGACTGAGACCAGGACTGAGGCCAGGACTGAGACCAGGACTGAGACCAGGACCGAGACCAGGACTGAGACCAGGACCGAGACAAGGACCGAGACCAGGACTGAGACCAGGACTGAGGCCAGGACTGAGACCAGGACTGAGACCAGGACTGAGACCAGGACTGAGACCAGGACTGAGGCCAGGACTGAGACCAGGACTGAGGCCAGGACTGAGGCCAGGACTGAGCCAAGGACCGAGACCAGGACCGAGACCAGGACTGAGACCAGGACTGAGGCCAGGACTGAGACCAGGACCGAGGCCAGGACTGAGACCAGGACCGAGACCAGGACTGAGACCAGGACCGAGGCCAGGACTGAGACCAGGACCGAGACCAGGACTGAGACCAGGACTGAGACCAGGACCGAGGCCAGGACTGAGGCCAGGACTGAGGCCAGGACTGAGCCAAGGACCGAGACAAGGACCGAGACAAGGACCGAGACAAGGACTGAGGCCAGGACCGAGACAAGGACCGAGACCAGGACTGAGACCAGGACTGAGGCCAGGACTGAGACCAGGACCGAGACCAGGACTGAGACCAGGACTGAGGCCAGGACTGAGACCAGGACTGAGACCAGGACCGAGACCAGGACCGAGACAAGGACTGAGGCCAGGACCGAGACAAGGACCGAGACCAGGACTGAGACCAGGACTGAGGCCAGGACTGAGACCAGGACCGAGACCAGGACTGAGGCCAGGACTGAGACCAGGACCGAGACCAGGACTGAGACCAGGACCGAGACCAGGACTGAGACCAGGACTGAGACCAGGACCGAGACCAGGACCGAGACAAGGACTGAGGCCAGGACTGAGACCAGGACTGAGACCAGGACTGAGACCAGGACTGAGGCCAGGACTGAGACCAGGACTGAGGCCAGGACTGAGGCCAGGACTGAGACCAGGACCGAGACAAGGACCGAGACCAGGACTGAGGCCAGGACTGAGGCCAGGACTGAGACCAGGACCGAGACAAGGACTGAGGCCAGGACTGAGACCAGGACTGAGGCCAGGACTGAGACCAGGACTGAGACCAGGACCGAGACCAGGACTGAGACCAGGACCGAGACAAGGACCGAGACCAGGACTGAGACCAGGACTGAGGCCAGGACTGAGACCAGGACTGAGACCAGGACTGAGACCAGGACTGAGACCAGGACTGAGGCCAGGACTGAGACCAGGACTGAGGCCAGGACTGAGGCCAGGACTGAGCCAAGGACCGAGACCAGGACCGAGACAAGGACCGAGACCAGGACTGAGACCAGGACTGAGGCCAGGACTGAGACCAGGACCGAGGCCAGGACTGAGACCAGGACTGAGACCAGGACTGAGACCAGGACCGAGACCAGGACCGAGGCCAGGACTGAGACCAGGACTGAGACCAGGACTGAGACCAGGACTGAGACCAGGACTGAGACCAGGACCGAGACCAGGACTGAGACCAGGACTGAGACCAGGACTGAGACCAGGACTGAGACCAGGACCGAGACCAGGACTGAGACCAGGACTGAGACCAGGACCGAGGCCAGGACTGAGACCAGGACTGAGACCAGGACTGAGACCAGGACTGAGACCAGGACCGAGACCAGGACTGAGACCAGGACCGAGACCAGGACTGAGACCAGGACTGAGACCAGGACTGAGACCAGGACCGAGACCAGGACCGAGGCCAGGACTGAGACCAGGACCGAGGCCAGGACTGAGACCAGGACCGAGGCCAGGACTGAGACCAGGACTGAGACCAGGACTGAGACCAGGACTGAGACCAGGACCGAGACAAGGACCGAGACCAGGACCGAGGCCAGGACTGAGACCAGGACCGAGACCAGGACTGAGACCAGGACCGAGACCAGGACTGAGGCCAGGACTGAGGCCAGGACTGAGGCCAGGACCGAGACCAGGACCGAGGCCAGGACTGAGACCAGGACTGAGACCAGGACCGAGACCAGGACTGAGACCAGGACTGAGACCAGGACCGAGGCCAGGACTGAGACAAGGACTGAGACCAGGACTGAGACCAGGACTGAGGCCAGGACCGAGACAAGGACTGAGACCAGGACTGAGACCAGGACTGAGACAAGGACTGAGACCAGGACCGAGACCAGGACTGAGACCAGGACTGAGACCAGGACTGAGACCAGGACTGAGACAAGGACTGAGACCAGGACCGAGACCAGGACTGAGACCAGGACTGAGACCAGGACTGAGACCAGGACTGAGACAAGGACTGAGACCAGGACCGAGACAAGGACTGAGACCAGGACTGAGGCCAGGACCGAGACAAGGACTGAGACCAGGACTGAGGCCAGGACCGAGACAAGGACTGAGACCAGGACTGAGACCAGGACTGAGACCAGGACCGAGACAAGGACTGAGACCAGGACTGAGACCAGGACCGAGACCAGGACTGAGACCAGGACTGAGACCAGGACTGAGACAAGGACTGAGACCAGGACCGAGACCAGGACTGAGACCAGGACTGAGACCAGGACTGAGACCAGGACTGAGACCAGGACTGAGACCAGGACTGAGACCAGGACTGAGGCCAGGACCGAGACAAGGACTGAGACCAGGACTGAGGCCAGGACCGAGACCAGGACTGAGGCCAGGACTGAGGCCAGGACTGAGGCCAGGACTGAGGCCAGGACCGAGACCAGGACCGAGACCAGGACTGAGGCCAGGACTGAGGCCAGGACTGAGGCCAGGACTGAGGCCAGGACCGAGACCAGGACCGAGACCAGGACTGAGACCAGGACCGAGACCAGGACCGAGACCAGGACTGAGGCCAGGACTGAGACCAGGACTGAGGCCAGGACTGAGACCAGGACTGAGGCCAGGACTGAGGCCAGGACCGAGACCAGGACTGAGGCCAGGACCGAGACCAGGACCGAGACCAGGACTGAGGCCAGGACTGAGACCAGGACTGAGACCAGGACCGAGACCAGGACTGAGACCAGGACCGAGACAAGGACTGAGACCAGGACTGAGGCCAGGACTGAGACCAGGACTGAGACCAGGACTGAGGCCAGGACCGAGACCAGGACCGAGACCAGGACTGAGGCCAGGACTGAGACCAGGACTGAGACCAGGACCGAGACCAGGACTGAGACCAGGACCGAGACAAGGACTGAGACCAGGACTGAGGCCAGGACTGAGACCAGGACCGAGACCAGGACTGAGACCAGGACCGAGACAAGGACCGAGACCAGGACTGAGACCAGGACCGAGACCAGGACCGAGACAAGGACCGAGGCCAGGACCGAGACCAGGACCGAGACCAGGACCGAGACCAGGACCGAGACCAGGACTGAGGCCAGGACTGAGACCAGGACTGAGACCAGGACTGAGACCAGGACTGAGGCCAGGACTGAGGCCAGGACCGAGACCAGGACTGAGACCAGGACCGAGACAAGGACCGAGACCAGGACTGAGACCAGGACCGAGACAAGGACCGAGACCAGGACTGAGACCAGGACCGAGACCAGGACCGAGACAAGGACCGAGGCCAGGACCGAGACCAGGACCGAGACCAGGACCGAGACCAGGACCGAGACCAGGACTGAGGCCAGGACTGAGACCAGGACTGAGACCAGGACTGAGGCCAGGACCGAGACCAGGACTGAGGCCAGGACTGAGACCAGGACTGAGGCCAGGACCGAGACAAGGACCGAGGCCAGGACCGAGACCAGGACCGAGACCAGGACTGAGACCAGGACCGAGGCCAGGACCGAGGCCAGGACTGAGGCCAGGACTGAGACCAGGACTGAGACCAGGACTGAGACCAGGACTGAGACCAGGACCGAGGCCAGGACTGAGGCCAGGACTGAGACCAGGACTGAGACCAGGACTGAGACCAGGACTGAGGCCAGGACCGAGACCAGGACTGAGACCAGGACTGAGACCAGGACTGAGACCAGGACTGAGACCAGGACTGAGACCAGGACTGAGGCCAGGACTGAGACCAGGACCGAGGCCAGGACTGAGGCCAGGACTGAGACCAGGACTGAGACCAGGACTGAGACCAGGACCGAGGCCAGGACTGAGACCAGGACTGAGACCAGGACTGAGACCAGGACTGAGACCAGGACTGAGACCAGGACCGAGACCAGGACTGAGACCAGGACTGAGACCAGGACTGAGGCCAGGACTGAGGCCAGGACCGAGACCAGGACTGAGGCCAGGACTGAGACCAGGACCAAGAGGGACCAGGACTGAGACCAGGACTGAGACCAGGACCGAGACCAGGACTGAGACCAGGACTGAGGCCAGGATTGAGGCCAGGACCAAGAGGGACCAGGACTGAGACCAGGACTGAGGCCAGGACTGAGGCCAGGACCGAGACCAGGACTGAGGCCAGGACCGAGACCAGGACCAAGAGGGACCAGGACTGAGACCAGGACTGAGACCAGGACCGAGACCAGGACTGAGACCAGGACCGAGACCAGGACTGAGACCAGGACTGAGACCAGGACTGAGGCCAGGACTGAGACCAGGACTGAGACCAGGACTGAGACCAGGATTGAGACCAGGACCGAGACCAGGACTGAGGCCAGGACCGAGACCAGGACCGAGACCAGGAGTGAGACCAGGACTGAGACCAGGATTGAGACCAGGACCGAGACCAGGACTGAGGCCAGGACCGAGACCAGGACTGAGACCAGGACCGAGACCAGGACTGAGACCAGGACTGAGACCAGGACCGAGACCAGGACTGAGACCAGGATTGAGACAAGGACTGAGACCAGGATTGAGACCAGGACTGAGACCAGGATTGAGACCAGGACTGAGACCAGGACTGAGACCAGGACCGAGACCAGGACTGAGGCCAGGACTGAGACCAGGATTGAGACCAGGACTGAGACCAGGACTGAGACCAGGACTGAGACCAGGACTGAGGCCAGGACTGAGACCAGGACCGAGACCAGGACTGAGACCAGGACTGAGACCAGGACCGAGACCAGGACTGAGACCAGGATTGAGACAAGGACCGAGACCAGGACTGAGACCAGGACCGAGACCAGGACTGAGACCAGGACTGAGACCAGGACCGAGACCAGGACTGAGACCAGGACTGAGACCAGGATTGAGACAAGGACTGAGACCAGGATTGAGACCAGGACTGAGACCAGGACTGAGACCAGGACTGAGACCAGGACCGAGACCAGGACTGAGACCAGGATTGAGACAAGGACTGAGACCAGGATTGAGACCAGGACTGAGACCAGGACTGAGACCAGGACTGAGACCAGGACTGAGACCAGGACCGAGACCAGGACTGAGACCAGGATTGAGACCAGGACTGAGACCAGGACTGAGACCAGGACCGAGACCAGGACTGAGACCAGGATTGAGACCAGGACTGAGACCAGGACTGAGGCCAGGACTGAGACCAGGATTGAGACCAGGACTGAGACCAGGACTGAGGCCAGGACCGAGGCCAGGACTGAGGCCAGGACTGAGACCAGGACTGAGGCCAGGACTGAGACCAGGACTGAGGCCAGGACTGAGACCAGGACTGAGACCAGGACTGAGACCAGGACTGAGGCCAGGACCGAGGCCAGGACTGAGGCCAGGACTGAGACCAGGATTGAGACCAGGACTGAGGCCAGGACCGAGGCCAGGACTGAGGCCAGGACCGAGGCCAGGACTGAGACCAGGACTGAGGCCAGGACTGAGGCCAGGACTGAGGCCAGGACTGAGGCCAGGACTGAGACCAGGACCGAGACCAGGACTGAGACCAGGACCGAGACCAGGACCGAGACCAGGACTGAGACCAGGACTGAGACCAGGACCGAGACCAGGACTGAGACCAGGACTGAGACCAGGACTGAGACCAGGACCGAGACCAGGACCGAGACCAGGACTGAGACCAGGACCGAGACCAGGACCGAGACCAGGACTGAGACCAGGACCGAGACCAGGACCGAGACCAGGACCGAGGCCAGGACCGAGGCCAGGACTGAGGCCAGGACCGAGACCAGGACCGAGACCAGGACCGAGACCAGGACCGAGGCCAGGACTGAGACCAGGACCGAGACCAGGACCGAGACAAGGACTGAGACCAGGACCGAGACCAGGACTGAGACCAGGACTGAGGCCAGGACCGAGACCAGGACTGAGACCAGGACTGAGACCAGGACCGAGACCAGGACTGAGACCAGGACCGAGGCCAGGACTGAGACCAGGACTGAGACCAGGACTGAGACCAGGACCGAGACCAGGACTGAGACCAGGACCGAGGCCAGGACCGAGGCCAGGACTGAGACCAGGACTGAGACCAGGACTGAGACCAGGACCGAGGCCAGGACTGAGACCAGGACCGAGACCAGGACTGAGACCAGGACCGAGACCAGGACTGAGACCAGGACTGAGGCCAGGACTGAGACAAGGACTGAGGCCAGGACCGAGGCCAGGACTGAGGCCAGGACCGAGACCAGGACTGAGGCCAGGACTGAGGCCAGGACTGAGACCAGGACTGAGACCAGGACTGAGACCAGGACTGAGACCAGGACTGAGACCAGGACTGAGACCAGGACTGAGACCAGGACTGAGGCCAGGACCGAGGCAGGACTGAGACCAGGACTGAGACCAGGACTGAGACCAGGACTGAGGCCAGGACCGAGACCAGGACTGAGACCAGGACTGAGACCAGGACTGAGGCCAGGACCGAGACCAGGACTGAGACCAGGACTGAGGCCAGGACTGAGACCAGGACTGAGACCAGGACTGAGACCAGGACTGAGACCAGGACTGAGGCCAGGACCGAGGCAGGACCGAGACCAGGACTGAGGCCAGGACTGAGACCAGGACTGAGACCAGGACTGAGACCAGGACTGAGACCAGGACTGAGGCCAGGACTGAGACCAGGACTGAGACCAGGACTGAGACCAGGACTGAGACCAGGACTGAGGCCAGGACCGAGACCAGGACTGAGACCAGGACTGAGGCCAGGACTGAGACCAGGACTGAGACCAGGACTGAGACCAGGACTGAGGCCAGGACCGAGGCAGGACTGAGACCAGGACTGAGGCCAGGACTGAGAGGGACCAGGACTGAGGCCAGGACTGAGGCCAGGACTGAGGCCAGGACTGAGGCCAGGACTGAGACCAGGACTGAGACCAGGACTGAGACCAGGACTGAGACCAGGACTGAGACCAGGACTGAGACCAGGACTGAGACCAGGACTGAGACCAGGACTGAGACCAGGACCGAGACCAGGACTGAGACCAGGACTGAGGCCAGGACCGAGGCAGGACCGAGACCAGGACTGAGAGGGACCAGGACTGAGGCCAGGACTGAGGCCAGGACTGAGAGGGACCAGGACTGAGGCCAGGACTGAGAGGGACCAGGACTGAGGCCAGGACTGAGGCCAGGACTGAGAGGGACCAGGACTGAGGCCAGGACTGAGGCCAGGACTGAGAGGGACCAGGACTGAGACCAGGACCGAGACCAGGACTGAGACCAGGACTGAGGCCAGGACCGAGGCAGGACCGAGACCAGGACTGAGAGGGACCAGGACTGAGGCCAGGACTGAGGCCAGGACTGAGAGGGACCAGGACTGAGGCCAGGACTGAGGCCAGGACTGAGAGGGACCAGGACTGAGGCCAGGACTGAGGCCAGGACTGAGGCCAGGACTGAGGCCAGGACTGAGACCAGGACTGAGGCCAGGACTGAGACCAGGACTGAGACCAGGACTGAGGCCAGGACTGAGGCCAGGACTGAGACCAGGACTGAGGCCAGGACTGAGGCCAGGACTGAGGCCAGGACTGAGGCCAGGACTGAGGCCAGGACTGAGACAAGGACTGAGGCCAGGACTGAGACCAGGACTGAGACCAGGACTGAGGCCAGGACTGAGACCAGGACTGAGGCCAGGACTGAGGCCAGGACTGAGACCAGGACTGAGACCAGGACTGAGACCAGGACTGAGGCCAGGACTGAGACCAGGACTGAGACCAGGACTGAGACCAGGACTGAGGCCAGGACTGAGGCCAGGACTGAGACCAGGACTGAGGCCAGGACTGAGGCCAGGACTGAGACCAGGACTGAGGCCAGGACTGAGACAAGGACTGAGACCAGGACTGAGGCCAGGACTGAGACCAGGACTGAGGCCAGGACTGAGGCCAGGACTGAGACCAGGACTGAGACCAGGACTGAGACCAGGACTGAGGCCAGGACTGAGACCAGGACTGAGACCAGGACTGAGACCAGGACTGAGGCCAGGACTGAGACCAGGACTGAGACCAGGACTGAGACCAGGACTGAGGCCAGGACTGAGACCAGGACTGAGGCCAGGACTGAGACCAGGACTGAGGCCAGGACTGAGACCAGGACTGAGACCAGGACTGAGGCCAGGACTGAGGCCAGGACTGAGACCAGGACTGAGACCAGGACTGAGGCCAGGACTGAGACCAGGACTGAGGCCAGGACTGAGGCCAGGACTGAGACCAGGACTGAGACCAGGACTGAGACCAGGACTGAGGCCAGGACTGAGACCAGGACTGAGACCAGGACTGAGGCCAGGACTGAGACCAGGACCGAGAGGGACCAGGACTGAGGCCAGGACCGAGACCAGGACCGAGACCAGGACTGAGACGAGGACTGAGACCAGGACTGAGGCCAGGACTGAGACCAGGACCGAGAGGGACCAGGACTGAGGCCAGGACTGAGGCCAGGACTGAGGCCAGGACCGAGGCCAGGACTGAGGCCAGGACTGAGACCAGGACTGAGGCCAGGACTGAGACCAGGACCGAGAGGGACCAGGACTGAGGCCAGGACTGAGGCCAGGACCGAGACCAGGACTGAGACCAGGACCGAGAGGGACCAGGACTGAGGCCAGGACTGAGACCAGGACCGAGAGGGACCAGGACTGAGGCCAGGACTGAGGCCAGGACTCAAGTGTGACCAAAGCTTTTGTCCCAAACAAGCGACTGAAATCCACACCAGACAAACTGTTTCTAACCCAGAGTCTGGATTTCACCTGAATGTCTGCAGTGTTTACAACATACAGGCTAATGATGCTAATGTGGCTAATGTGGCCTGGCGCCTGTCGCACCTCCTCCCGCCAGCTGGTGGCGCCGCGGGTATATAATGCATAATGCACTCACTCCCTCGTTCTCTGACGTCGCTCACTTCCTGGTCCCGCCGGTGTCAGTCATGGTGTCAGTGCGTCCTCGCTCTTCCCAAGGACAGGTCGCGTTTACTCCAGGTTCTCGAGTTTAATGTAACTAATCACTGGCCCTAACGGGAGGTTTTGTGGTCACGGTCCCACGATGTAGCCCCCCCACATGCTCCAGGGGCAGGGATGGTTCGTTTGGGGCAGAGTTTCACTATATTCCCCCAGTAAGACTAGGTGTTAACAGTTTTAATTATTTACAGGTGATCTGCTGATGCGATGGCGGCGCTGTCCTGTATGTTGTTGCCTTGTCTTTTAATCTGCTCCACTCACAGACTTTACTTTTGTTTTAATACTGTCAAAATGAAGGGACTTGTGGCAGTGTATGAAATGTGCAAATGTAAACCTGCGGATCAACCGAATGTTTTATCAACGAAAGAGAAACAAAGCAACTTATTGAAACGAAATATACAGTAAATAAAGCATGTATTTTTGCTAAGCTTGGACTCTGCCTGTGTCAGTCATAAAGGAACCTGCGCCTTCAGGTCCGACTCGCCATTACCGCTCGTCTTGCTACACTAATGATGCTAATGTTGCTAACTAGCCGCTAACGACACAGCATGTTTATATTGAGCCAAACTGCTGAAGCTTCTGGATAAGTTTCTATAAACACAGGAGAAAACCCACACGGAGAAAAGAAGCTTTTATCTGCAGTAAAGTAACATCTCAGTCTGTGACTAAGTGGGTTTGTCCCATTCTGTATATTATGGTTATTTTGCTTCGTTTGTTTCATTTGCGATAAACACCGGCCGACAATAACCCCTGATTCAGTTTATTACGTTAATAATGACTTCATTTAAAACTTTGTCAGACATTTACCTGCACCACCTGGTGAGAAAGGAAGGGGCGTGGTCTGTGTCGGCCATTTTAAAATCTTAGGCTGGACCGGTTTAACTTTGTGTTTGTTTCTGATTTTGATTTGTATCTTTGTTGTTTTATGTCACTGAACATTTCATGTAAAAGGATCACGTGCAGGAAAAACGTATTGAACTAGTGGTTCCTACGGTGGGAGGTCCTTTCCCACTGGGGGGGGGGTGATATGTGACATGTGGGTCACTGAGAAGTTCTGTTTGTCTTGCAAAATAAATGTCTGGTATTTGTCGAGTCTGCGACATAAAAATAACATGAATGAAATGTGTTTGATTCTGATGTAACTTCTCTTAACTCCAGCCTTTTTCCTCACGTCAGATTTTTTTTTTCCCATCATTTTTTTGTTGGGTATTTAGCTCATTTTTGTAACTTCTTTTTCACAATTTTGTCATTTTTTTTGTTAATTTTTTGTTAATTTTTTGTCATTTTTTGTCATTTTTTTTTTTCATTTTTTTCACATTTTTTGTCATATTGCTGGGTTGCAGGCGACATCACAGCGTTCTAAAGACCAATACTATTGTATGGAGGAAACATTATTTTGTTTTTGAGGACATTTTTGGTTTTGTACAGAGAGATCATGGACCCAGTGATTGATATTAATGATCATTTTTCTAATTCATACATTTTCTTTTTAGCTACAACTTGTGAAAGTGTGATTCTGTTAATAGGAAAAACTGGCTCCTCCCCCCCACTGGGCCCGATGACATCATCACATTCTAGAACCTGCAACCCAGCAATTTTTTATGTTTTGTCATTTTTTTGTCATTTTTTTTTTTTTTTTTGTTACATTTTGGTTAGCCTGGCTAACACCAGACTAAAATCACAAGTGATATTTAGTCTGGGGACACCAATTCATTTTCTCGTAGGAGAGGTGTGGTTTACGAGCGTCCATACTCGTTTATTGGGCGATACGAAAAAAAAAAAAAAAGTCTCTCATGCGTCTGCACGAAGCCATGGCCAATCGTATCATCGTATGAGATGACGTATGACGTTCCCGCTGTAAACTTTTGAGCTAAATTATTTAGAACAAGGTCTAAAGCTTGATCGAAAAATACCATCGTGTCTGCTGCTGTCACGTTGGATCCGTAAATAAACTTTTTTTTTTTAATCCGTAAATAAACTACAAGCTTCCGTATATCGAATAGTCTCGTCTTGCCGTCCCTCCTCGCTCTGTGATTGGTTCCCAAATCCACCGGAGATTTGGCCATGGTCCCCAGGCTGTGCAGTTCGAAATAATTCGAGCGCACACAGCAGCATGGCGTTAGCCAGGTTAAAAGTTTGGTAATTTTTTTGGTCAAATTTTTATCAATTTCTTCTCACGTTTTTGTCACATTTTTGTCATTTTTTCATCACTTTTTCATCAATGTTTTCTCACTTTTTCGTCACATTTCCATCATTGTTTTCGTCTCAGTTTTGTCGCCATTTTCTCCCCTTTTTCCCAGAAGCTTTTGGATTGGGGTAAAGCCAAACTGGAGAGAATGCACTCGGTTCAGGCGGGAGGTCAGGGGTTAAAAGCGTTTACTTTTCCTTTACTCAAGGAAAAGTAACTGAGTAAAGTAACTCATTACAAACGTATCTGTGTGAAAAAGTATCAGCAAGTACTTAAATCAAAGTACTCGTATCAGTACACAGACTCATCCTGACTCTCCACAATAGAAAAGTGAATACTGTGAATACTGCAGTACTTTCCCTTCAGGAGCATTCAGAGTAACTTTTATTAGAGTAAATGTGAGCTGTGTCTGTACTTGTACTGCAGTAAAGAAACCAGGGAAAGTAGTCATCTTCACTCCCCCCCCCTCTCTAACCCTCGCCCCCCCCCCCCTGCCCCCCCCTGCCCCCCTCCCTCGCCGTCGGAGCCTAAATAGGTGCACAGATGGACTGATTGTTGTGGCATCTGCACGTCTTACTCACGTTACAATGGGCCTTTTTCTCACCCGGCGACGGGGCAGCGACGGGGCAGCGCCGCGCTCTGATTGGCCCACACCTGCCCCGGGGCAGCGCCGCGCTCTGATTGGCCCACACCTGCCCCCGCACTTCCTGAAACCTTTGTGTGGCTGATTTATACGACCGATCACGGAAACTGTCCCGAAGTGCAGGGTCTTCTCCCTCCGAGGTCTCACACAGGCTCCTGACGGGTCGCCCTCTGCCCCTGACACCCCCTGACAAGGCAATCACAGTAAAAGAAGTGCAGATAAAACACTTTCAGTCATGTTCACGAGCAAAAAGAACTGTTTTCAGCTGGATCTGAACATCGTCAGAGTCAGAGATTTTAGCTTTAGACTCAGTGTGTTTA
The DNA here is from genome assembly GCF_951799975.1 of Gobius niger. NCBI lineage: Eukaryota > Metazoa > Chordata > Actinopteri > Gobiiformes > Gobiidae > Gobius > Gobius niger. The sequence continues at coordinate 16,410,144 of NC_136875.1, forward strand.
GTCCTGACTCTGGGAACCACCAGGAGGCCCCTCCCCCTCCCTGAAATGGTTCATATACGGCTGTAACAGGTCAGAGATGGACTTCAGTGCAGAGCTGTTTTAACCCCTTAACTCCCGCCTGAACCGAGCTGAGACGAAAACAAGGATGGAAAAGTGGCAAAAACGTCACAAGAAATTGATAAAAAATTGACCCAAAAAAAAGACCAAAATGTGACAAAATGTGATAAAAAAAATTGACAAAAAATGACAAAAATTTGATAAAAAATTGGAAAAAAAATTGAAAAAAATTACAAAAAATGTGACGACAAAATTGACTAAAAATTTACTAAAAATTTACTAAAAATTTACTAAAAAATTACAAAAAATTTACAAAAAATGTACAAAAAAAAGACAAAAAATTGATAAAAAATTGACCAAAAAATGACAAAAAAATTGACTCAAAATCGACAAAAAAAATACTAAAAATTACAAAAAATTGAAAAAAAATTGAAAAAATTTACAAAAAATGTGACAAAAAAATTTACAAAAAATTGAAAAAATTTACAAAAAAATGATTAAAAATTGAACAAAAAATTGACAAAAAATTACAAAAAATGGACGAAAAAATGGACCAAAAATTTACAAAAAATTTACAAAAAATTTACAAAAAAAGACAAAAAAATGATAAAAATCGACAAAAAAAAGACAAAAAATGTGATAAAAAATTGACCAAAAAAATGACAAAAAAGTTACACAAATGAGTTGAATACCCAACAAAAAATGCTGGATGGAAAATGTGACGTGAGGAAAAAGCTCCTCTGGGTTCAGGCGGGAGTTAAGAGGTTAAAGTCTGTTCTCTGAGTGACAGGAAGTGCAGAGACCGGAGCACTGGACTAATATGGTCGTATTTCCTGGATGTTCTGCAGCCGTTACAGTCGTCTAACACATGGATCAGTCTCTCTCAGTCTGGTTCTGACTCTGTTCCTCTGATCTGAATGTTCTTCAGATCATAAAAAGCTGCTGATGTTGTTGCTCTGATGAGTTTCAGATCAGGTCTGAGTCCAGGATCACTCCCAGATTTATAACCTGATGTTCTGGTTTCAGAGAGAGAGACTCAGGGCTCCGTCTGGAACCTTTGTTTTTCAGTATTTACATCCATGACCTCTGTGTGCACGACCCAAGTCCTCACGTGCACACATGACACATGTTCAAATCAGGCTGAAAACAGTTCTTCTCACCCGTGAACATGACAGGATTTATCTGCTTTTTACTGTAATTCATTCATGTTGATGTTTTTATTGATTTGATCAGTTTCTGTTTCAGCTGAAGCTTTGCCTTGTGTCTGAATGATTCTCCACAAACAAACCTGCCTCATTCATCTACAACATTTACAGCTTTACAAACAAATACAACACTTTAAACTGATTGATTTACACACAAGAAAATAGTTTAACTTTTGTGAAATACACTTTTCACAAATGGAGAAATTCAGAGTTTTGACCGAAAAATGTGGTAAAAATATTAAGGAAAAAAAAATGTGCATACATACACACGAAATATTTGTTAAATTACAAAAAAGAGAAAAAAAAGAAATAAATGTACGTTAAAGAAAAATGTGGGAAAAAATATGGAAATTTAGAAAAAAAAATGTAGGGGAAAAAAGACAAAATGTGAAAATGCTTCATTGTTTCAGGGTAAAAAAGGGGCAAAGATGAAGATGGTGATCCGAGTGATCCGTCGCTGCCTCCTATTGGACATTATATTTGCCTGGATTCACCTGAACCTTTAATTGTCATATTTATTGCTCTGTTTTATTGCCTTAATGTTCGTGCAGCTGTGAGGAAACTTCTGTTGTGATATTGGGCTAAACAAAACCATTACACTTAAACTAGACATTTTTTGGCACTTAATTTACAAGACTGGTCAGATGGAGCCTGTCTCACTGATGGTCATGTTTCTGTCATGTTTCAGTGGAGTTTCCGTCATGTTTGGTGTTTTTTTTTTGTCTGAAAGGCCCCGGTCCAGACGACAGCCCGAGCTGAGGTTAAGTGAAAGATAATGATGTTAAAGTGTTGGTTTTCACTCGACAGACGGAGTCACTGAAGCCACAAGTTTCAGCCTCAGACTCTGGAGTGACATCACACAAAACCATCTGGGGGTCTGAAAATAAAGAATCTGCACCACAAATTATCTCGGAGTAAAATTGGAAAAAAAAGAAATACATTGTTTTGAAGAAATATTACAAAAAAAATCATAATTTTGTTTATTTATTTTTACACCATAATTATCTCATTCATTTTTACTTTTTTTTCAAAAGTTAAGTTATAAGTTAAGTTTTACTGCATTAATCTCTGTAGAGACATGAGTTCTCTGCATTTGACCCGTCCTCAGTATCGCATGGGGCGTCGTAGGAGCAGTGAGCTCCAGCATGGGGTGAATTCTACAAAAATTCAACAAAAATTCAACAAAAATTCAACAAAAATGTGACAAAAATTCAACAAAAATTCAACAAAAATTCAACAAAAATTCAACAAAAACTCAACAAAAATGTGACAAAAACTCAACAAAAATGTGACAAAAACTCAACAAAAATGTGACAAAAACTCAACAAAAATGTGACAAAAATGTGACCAAAATTCAACAAAAATTCAACAAAAATTCAACAAAAATTCAACAAAAATGTGACAAAAACTCAACAAAAATGTGACAAAAACTCAACAAAAATTCAACAAAAATTCAACAAAAATTCAACAAAAATGGAAAAAAAGAAAGAAAGAAAAAACATACAAAAGGTGACCCAACACAGCAACAACGTGAGGCAAAAGATCAGTTTTGTGGGTCTTAGCTTTCAAATGAGGTGCTACACAGGCCTATATAAAAGCCAAAGAGGACAGAAGCACTCGGTTCAGGCGGGGGGTCAGAGGTTCATCTCTGTTTGTTTTGTTTGTCTGATATTATCGTCTTGTCTCCTTTTGTTGAATTGTTTACTGTGAGTTTCTCTGGTTCTGTTACAGCCATGTGAGCCAGGTGTCCAGTCCTCTGGCGCCACCTGCTGGATGTGTGGACAGTTGCAGCTGTGACAAACCAAGAACAAATGAATCATCTCTTCACTTTAACCTCTTAACTCCCGCCTGAACGGATCCCATTTTCTCCAGTTTGGCTTTACCCCAATCAAAAAGCTTCGTGGGGAAAAAGCATCAAAACAGCCACAAAAAATGAGAAGAAAATAAAAAAGTGACAAAAATGAGACAAAAACTCAACAAAAACTCAACAAAAATGAGACAAAAATGAGACAAAAACTCAACAAAAATTCAACAAAAAATCAACAAAAAAATGACAAAAAATGACAAAAAATCTACAAAAAAATGACAAAAAAATGACAAAAATTTGGCAAAAAAATGACAAAAACTCAACAAAAATGAGACAAAAATGAGACAAAAATGAGACAAAAATGAGACAAAAATGAGACAAAAAAGTGACAAAAATTCAACAAAAACTCAACAAAAACTCAACAAAAATGAGACAAAAATGAGACAAAAATGAGACAAAAAAGTGACAAAAATGAGACAAAAAAGTGACAAAAATTCAACAAAAACTCAACAAAAACTCAACAAAAAAGTGACAAAAATGAGACAAAAATGAGACAAAAATGAGACAAAAATGAGACAAAAAAGTGACAAAAACTCAACAAAAAATCAACAAAAAAATGACAAAAAATCAACAAAAAAATGACAAAAAATCAACAAAAAAATGACAAAAAATCTACAAAAAAATGACAAAAATTAGACAAAAAAACGACAAAAATTCAACAAAAAAATGACAAAAATTTGGCAAAAAATGACAAAAAATCTACAAAAAAATGACAAAAAATCTACAAAAAAATGACAAAAAATCTACAAAAAAATGACAAAAAATCAACAAAAAAGTGACAAAAATTCAATAAAAATGGAAAAAAAGAAAGAAAGAAAAAACATACAAAAGGTGACCCAACACAGCAACAACGCAAGGAAAAAGATCAGTTTTGTGGGTCTTTTGGTTCAGGCGGGCGGTAAGAGGTTAATCGAGTGCATTTTCCACAGGTCGGCTTTACCCAAATCTGAAAGCAAAAAGAGCAACAAAGAACACGATGGAAAAACTACAAAAACAAACAGTTTTTGTAGTTTTTTGATAAAACATTTAGGATGAGTTTCAGACCTGAGCTTTCAAACGAGGCGTGACTCTGGCCGACAGACTGTGACCTTTTAGATTTGGGTAAAGCCGGAGTGAATGTGCTCGAGTACAATATTAAAACCAAGTATCTGTGTCTGACTGGAGTGCAGATTACACATGTTCTCTCGATCGTCCAGGTGAAACGTAAAGCTTTAGAAAGTGATCAGATCTTTCCCAGACAGAGCCGTGTGAGATGTTTTAGTGAGGGGGCGCTGAGGGACAACATGTTCCCCCAAAATACTTTTTCTATTTATTAACCTCTTAACTCCCGCCTGAACCGAGAGCATTTTCTCCAGTTCAGCTTTGCCCAAATCCTGTAGGCCAGTGTAACGCCTCATTTGAAAGACCTACAAAACTAAATGGATCTTTTTCCTCACGGCAGATTTTTTTTCAGCACTTTTTTTGTCGGGCAGTCGACTCATTTTTGACAAGTTTTTGTGACTTTTTTGTCACTTTTTCGTCAAATTATTATCATTTTTTCGTCCATTTTTTCTCAATTTTTCTAAATTTTTTTCTAAATTTTTTGTCACTTTTTTGTCAATTTTTTGTCAATTTTTTGTCATTTTTTTGTCCATTTTTGTCATTTTTTTCTAAATTCTTATCACTTTTTCATCCATTTTTTGTACATTTTTTGTCACTGTTTCGTCAAATTATTCGCATTTTTTGTCATATTTTTGTCCATTTTTGTAAGATTTTTTCTAAATTTTTTGTCACTTTTTTTTGTTAAATTCTTATCACTTTTTCATCCATTTTTTCTCAATTTTTGTAAATTTTTTGTCACTTTTTCGTCAAATTATTCGCATTTTTTTGTCAAATTCTTATCACTTTTTCGTCCGTTTTTGCTCAATTTTCCGTCAAATTTTTCTCATTTTTTTGTCAAATTTTTGTCCATTTTTTTCTACTTTTTTGTCACTTTTTCTAAATTATTATCACTTTTTTGTCCATTTTTTGTACATTTTTCGTCAGTGTTTTCTCACTTGTGTCACATTTTCATCCTTGTTTTCGTCTCAGTTCTGTCGCTATTCTCACACCTTTTTTCCAGGAGCTTTCGGATTGGGGTAAAGCTGGAGAAAACGTGCTCGGTTCAGGTGGGAGTTAAGGGGTTAATATCGCCCGCAGTTCGTGTTAACGTTAGTGTTGCTGACGAAGCCCTTTGACACAGATGCAGTTACATGTTTAATAGGATGTTTCCCACGTCACCCCAGATGACCTGCACGTGCCTGACGTCTACGCCGCTGCAGGGAGCGCCTTCGTCCTCCAGAGGGCGACACTGATCCACGTCTCAGCCCCAACAACCTGTGGGAGAAAAGCTTCAAGTCACGGACGGAACATTCTTACTTCACTTTCTCATTGTGTGTGTTTGAAGTTGACCTACAAAACTGTTTATTTCTCTTGCTTTGCCACATTTATGTTACATTTTTTAAGGGGTTTTATCATGTTTTCGGATGTTTTTTTTCTGTACTTTATCATCACTTTTTTCAGCCTCGTTTTTGTCGCTGACGTGTTTTTCAAGAACCTTTGTAAAGCCAAACTGTAGAAAATGCCCTCGGTGAAGGCCAGGGGCGGACTGGCCATGTGTCTGGAAGAGCACAGAGGGGCCACCAGTCCCGCCTCAACCGAGCTTTACCCAAATATAAAAGCTAAAAAGAAAAGCATCAAAATAGCGAGAAAAAGAGGATGAAATCATGAGAGAAACACGGATAAAAAACACAAAAAAAAAAGAAAAATAATTAAAAATTCAACAAAAATTCAACAAAAACTCAATAAAAATGTGACAAAAACTCAATAAAAAAGTGACAAAAATGTGACAAAAATGTGACAAAAATTCAACAAAAATTCAACAAAAAAGTGACAAAAATTCAATAAAAAAGTGACAAAAATTCAATAAAAAAGTGACAAAAATTCAACAAAAAAGTGACAAAAATTCAATAAAAAAGTGACAAAAATTCAACAAAAAAGTGACAAAAATTCAACAAAAATTCGACAAAAATGTGACAAAAATGTGACAAAAATGTGACAAAAATGTGACAAAAATTCAATAAAAAATCAACAAAAATGTGACAAAAATTCAATAAAAATGTGACAAAAACTCAAGACCTACAAAACTGTTTATTTTTGTTGCTTTGCCACATTAATGTCACAATTCTTTAAGCGTTTTTATCATGTTTTCGTCGTGTTTTTGTCATTTAGTCCTGGATTTTCGTCCCTTTTTTTCAATACTTTATTGTCACTTTTTTCAGCCTCGTTTTTGTCACTGACATGTTTTTCAAGAACTTTTGCAAAGCCAAACTGTAGAAAATGCCCTCGGTGAAGGCGGGGGTTAAGCGGTTTCTGACAGGGCTTCACTTTCCGCCGCTACACCGGCCGGTCTCTCCCGTCACTTCCTGCTGTCCCCGGGGTTACGCCGTGTTTCGCGCCCCTGACGGCGGCGGGAGGAGCAGTGTGTCCCCGGGAGCCGCTCAGATCACCGTGTTCCCACCGCCTCGCTCTCACCGCTGTGCTTTCAAAACAAACCGCAAACCAGCTCAGCAAACCTCCGACAGACTCCCCCCTCTCCACACCGACTCCGCGGGCACTTTCCAACACTTTTCACGCCACTTTTTGGATGTTTTTCCTCCATTAAACGGACCAGGAAGCCGCGCGCGCCGCTCTGCTAACTGCGCTAACTTCTTATCAGTTACGTGCTGTGGATTTCCGGCTCGTAAGTAACTCGTTTTGTCGGTTTTGACTCCTTTGGGGGCAGTCGGAGGCCCCGGGAGTGAGATGAAGCCAAGAAGGAGAAGATAGCGCCGTTTGTAAAGGCTCTTTGGGGTCTAAGAAAAGTCACATCCGACACATCTGTTTCCTGTCACTTGGACCCAAAATGGCGGCGGACGCGTCACTCAGTTTCAACTTGCTCAACAGAACTTGTAAGCTGGTGGTGCTGCTCTGTTTCCTCCACATCTCGGTCACCTTATTCTTCTACGTCCGCTCCTCCGACGACCGCTTCGCCTTCGCCCAGAACCAGCAGCAGAACCCGAAGTTTTTCTTCTCCAACAGCCGCTGGAACCAGAGCCTCCAGACGCCCGTAGCGGAGGAGGAGACGGGGAAACAGGAGGAGAAGAAAGCTCCAGAGCCTGAGAAGAAAGCTCCAGAGCCTGAGAAGAAAGCTCCAGAGCCTGAGAAGAAGCTGGAGAAGTGCCCCGAGACATCTCCACTGCTGGGTGAGTGACAGTGCAGCTAAAACATGTACAATGAGAGCGAGTGAGTCACATTTAAAGAGCACTTTTCTATGACTTGTGTCCCTCAAAGTGCTTTACATGAAGGAACCTCTCACCCACTCACAGGCTGCCCCAGGGCGGACTGCCACACTGACAGGACCGTGGCTCCTGTCAGTGTGGCAGGTTGCCCCAGGGCGGACTTCCACAGTTACCATGGAGATCCGCCATCTTTGCAGCTGTTAGCCCACATTCCCTTAGACCAGTGGTTCTCAACCTTTTAGAGCCGCGACCCCCATTATAACAGTTCATTAGGATCGTGACCCCCACCCGGGTCAGACCATGGGAAAAACGGGGACTTTAACTCCTTAACTCCCACCTGAACCGAGCACAGTTTCTCCAGTTTGGCTTTACCCCAATCCAAAAGCTTCTGGAAAAAAGGTGAGAAAATGGCAACAGAACTGAGACGAAAACAATGATGGAAATGTGACAAAAAAGTGAGAAAAATGGATGAAAAAGTGGTAAAAATGTCACAAGAAAATGACAAAAATGTGACAAAAAATGACACAAAAATGACCAAAAAAAGATAAAAAAATGAACGAAAAAAGAACAAAAATGTGACAAAAAAATGACAAAAATGTGACAAAAAAATGACCAAAAAATGATAAAAATGTGACCAAAAAATGACACAAAAAAAGACAAAAATGTGACAAAAAATGACCAAAAATGACCAAAAAAAGATAAAAAAAAATGAACGAAAAAAGAACAAAAATGTGACAAAAAAATGACAAAAAATGACAAAAAATGACCAAAAAATGACAAAAATGTGACAAAAAAATGACCAAAAAATGATAAAAAAATGACCAAAAATGACCAAAAAATGGACGAAAAAAAGACTAAAAAATTACCAAAAAAGGACAAAAATGTGACAAAAAAATGACTAAAAAAAGACTAAAAAAGGACAAAAAAAAGGACAAAAAAAGGACAAAAATGTGACAAAATGTGACAAAAAATTAGATTAAAAATTTACGAAAAAATGAAGAAAAAAAAAGTGATACAAAAATTGACAAAAATGTGACACAAAAATTACAAAAAATTGACAAAAAAGTTACAGAAATGAGTTGAATACCCAACAAAAAAATAATGAAAAAAAAATCTGATGCCGTGAGGAAAAAGATCCTCTCGGTTCAGGCGGGAGTTCAGAGGTCAACCTGTATAACTCTTAAAAACTAAGAAAAAACAATGGCTAAAACAAAAATGAATTAAATTTAGAACAAACAATGGCACCCTGGTAAAACAGCATGTTTGCTACGACGCCATGATAATAATATTAAATTTGTCTCGCGACTCCCAGGTTGAGAAGCCCTGCCTTAGCCTAACATTAGTGAAAAGCAGTATAAAAAGTGGAGAAAAAGGCGGGGGAACAGCTCCGTTACTGCTGCTAAAAACATCTAACTCACTGTGGCGTCTAAGTGTTTTAATGTGAACAATAACTGCAGTATTTTACCTCTCAAAACCTCCAGTAGTTTATAACTGCTGCTAATCCCATAATGCTCAGCGCTGTGACCTCACACTCCTGAACTCTCTCTCTGTGGTTTAGATAAGCGTGGTGTTAGTCAGGGCACTAGTCCTTGTACAGGTGTGTTAACATGTGGTCCAGGTGTTGGGTTAGGTTAACTCCTCTGCGGTGCAGCCTCTCCTGGGTTAGTCCTGTTTCAGAGGAGGGTTGTTCCGATGCCACGCCCCCTCCTGTCAGGAACACGCACTGATCTTGAAGTGAGAGTGAGGAGTTGTCGTCATGGCACAGACATGGATCACGTTGGATCAATGGGATAGAGTTTTCACTGAAATGGACACGGCATCAATGAGTCTCTGACCTGTCCAAACATCGAACATCTCATAACAACACGCACTTTATTACTTTGTCATTTGGTCAGGAAGTGTCAGTGTCATTACAACTCACTAAAACACATGTGAAGAAAGTTACTTTGGCCAGTACAGCTGTTTTCACCAGCTGCAGAAAGTCTCAGAACTTTATTTGTTCCAGTATCGGCTCTATCTCTGCATCCCTACGAAGTACCACGTGGCTCGGAGGCAAATGTATATATATATACAGGCTGCATGTTATTTATGTTAGTGAAAATGTGAGATTGCAGGATAAATGGAGCTGAACTAAACCTGATCTGAACAGTCCTGGTACATTTTGCAACAGAAATGTGGATAAACTGGTGTGTAAAAGTCTGAGAGGAGACGACTTCAGAGCGTCAGCTGCTCATCAATATCAAGGCTCAGATTACGCTCATACAAATGTAAAGTGGAGCTTATTATTTGCATTTTTTTTTCAATTCAGGGGAGGGACATAGATGAGCTCGTCCTGAGACTTACATGAGAAGAGCGGCTTCACATGGGAAGGATGTTATTAGTCTTTAACCGCGTTTGCATCGTGGTTTTCTTCCCCGTGTTGTTGTTAGGAAAGCAAGGCAGAGACACAACTTGTGAGAGCTCATCCAAGACAAGACGTGCTGTGAAACTTCAGAGAGAGAGAAACCCGCGCTCTGAAAAACAGCAGAGCTGCGTCTTTATTTTCAATCCTTCAAAATGACGGACGGCCTTTGATATTTTCCGTCAAAGTAAAAAATATTCCGTAAATGACGGAGAATTTTCGGTTAATGTGACCTCAGCTCGGAGGTCGCATTAACCCATCTCTTCCTCTACGGAGTTTTTTAGCTCTGACGGAAAATGTTGAAGGCTGTCTGTCATTTGGACGCAGCAGCTCTGTCTCTGAACTAAACAGCTTTTTAGTGCCGCAGCGGATCTCAATATTTCAAAGGCCGTCCGTCATTTTGAAGGATTGAAAATCAAACTGTAATGAAAATAAAGCCGCAGCTCTGCTCGGCTCTCTCTCTCTCTATAGTTTCACTCCGCGTCTTGTCTTGGATGAGCTCTTACCAGTTGTATCACTGCCTTTGCTCGCTAACTTTCCTAACAACAACACGGGGAGGAAAACCACGATGCAAACGCGGTTAAAGACTAATAACATCCTTCCCATGTGGAGCTGCTCTTCTCATGTCAGTCTCAGGACGAGCTCATCTATTTCCCTCTCTCTCTTTCCCTCCCCATGTGCGTAGTGGCCTGTACTGCAGTGATGTGAACTGGTAAACATTGTCCCGTTCACCCACCGTCTCTTACATTCCGCTAAAATTGAAAAAAATGCAAATAATAAACTCCACTTTACATTTGTATGAGCGTAATCTGAGTCTTGATGTTGATGAGCAGTGACTCTGAAAGTCGTCTCCTCTCAGACTTTTACACACCAGTTTATCCACATTTCTGTTGCAAAATGTACCAAGACTGTTCAGATCAGGGTTAGTTTAGCTCCATTTATCCTGCAATCTCACATTTTCACTAACATAAATAACATGCTGCCTATATATATACATTTATTTAAAAAAAGTTTAAAAAAAAACGCTTATGAGAGATTAATTCATCAAGGATAAAAATCGCTCATGACGGATTTTCTTCATGAAGGAGAGAAATGATCCCGAGCGAAACCAGTGGGTTTTAGGGCTGAAACAACTAATCGATTAATCGACAACTAATCGATTACTAAAATAGTTGTCAACTATTTCAGTAATCGATTAATTGTTTTCTAGTAAACACAGACTAAAATAGAGCAAAAATGACATGACAATTATGTATTTTGGATGAAAACCTACTTTATTTTTAAAGTGAGCGTCTGCAGTGTTATGTACATTGTAAATTTCATAAATATCTGTCTTTGCCTCGTCCAATCAGAGGCAGAATTAGCACAAAGAGCCTCCTACAAATATTTACTTTAAGTTTACTCCATCAACATGTCCTCAAGCGGCGCCACTTTCGCTTTATGTGGTCAAAAAAGTGAAAAAATACAATTTCCATGCGCCTTTCACAGCCAAGCGATTAATCGATTAATCGTAAAAATAATCGGTGGATAAATCGATTATCAAAATAATCGTTAGCTGCAGCCCTAGTGGGTTTGGATAAATATTACACGTGAAGGACCTGGAGAGGAGAGGCGTGTGGAGGGAAGAGCTGACGGAGCGGGCAGAGCATGAAGCAGCTTCAAAACATATGACGTGAACTGCAAATAATAAGCTCTCCTTTCCATTTGTTTTAGTGTAACATGTTGAGCAGCAGATGAGGCTCTGAATAAGTCCTCCTCCTTCTTCCAAGTTAAACACATTTCTGATCAGGTCATGTTTAGTTTATCATTCGTTTATCCAGTAATTCTTAAATAGCCTTTATGTAGGGTAAGGAGAGATTAGTTCATGACAGATTTTTTACAACCGTGAGAGAAATGATCCTTAGCAAAACCAGTGCCCAAACTGCTGAATATGTTGTGAATCCATATGTGTTAGTGAAGTGTCGGCAGCTGCTCCGCCCCCCCCTATCCTTGGTTTGTCTCACACAGATCCTGAAGGTGTGTCGTTTCTGTTGGTTTAAGGGTTTTTGTGTGAGATTTGAAAGTGCTTTGGCCTCTGCTGCTGTGATTGTCTCATCGCTGAGTGGGTCCACAGTCCACTCTCCGTTTGTTTTTCCTCTTCAGCTGAAACAGCACCCAGGTTAAAGGTCACGGCCCCTTCACGCTCACTCAGACCTGCTCTCAGACCTGCTCTCAGACCGGGGTCGGGAGCATCAGAGCAGAACGTACAACCTTAGCATAATCTGGTGACATTTCCATCTGAAATCTCCCAGAAATCTCTTTAAGACTTACGGCAAACACCTAAAGCAAAGGAGCAGCTCGTCTCCGATTCAGGAACCGGTTTAACCTGATCAGGACTGAGCCACGTTTTAGTTCCTCTGATTCAGCTCTGACACAGACCCTGGAGAGCAGCTTTACATCACTCAAAAGAGAATTGTCCTGAGCAGACGACAACAGGGCACATTCCTCCCCAATCTTTGAAGTAATAAACTGTTTTATTACTGAATTATCTTAGGGACGAGAAGAATTCTACCACATCCGGCCCGTGAGCAAATATCTAATAATAATGACTTAAGGCGAGACACTTTAGGTGAAAGTATTGATGTTTCCCGCAGTGGTGGAAGTGGAGATTTGTATCTGTTTTCCTCCCTTTACATCTTAGTTTTCATGTCAGATATAAAAATGATGATGTTTATTTGATGATGTTTTGTCTGCGAGGTGGGGGCGACCCGGAAGTAGAAAGGCCGTCTTTCCCGCGGGTTTTCATTCATAAATATTGACAGATTTGACATCCACGTGTCCTGCTAAGGGGCCCCGTGATGACGCTTTCACCCAAATATGGTGTTTTTCCTCCTACGAGACGCTGGAGCGGAAAAGTGGAAGAACGGGCCGAGCATGCGCACTCGCTACAAAACTTCAGGGCTGGTTTTCTCTGAATGAGAGAAGCCGCACTCGGGCAGAGCCTGAGCCCTTATAGAAGCTCCCACAGACTCCACACTTTACAGGCTGAGACACAACAACATTCTGAAGCTTTTTTCAGAGGGAGTTTTTAATATCTAATTCCTAGCCTGATTTATTCAGCTTTGAAACCAAAAAAACAGGCGGAATTTGAGTTTTTAGATTTTTTCACTGATGATTAGTTTATTGAAAAACTAAACAAAATATCCAAAATCCCTCTGGAAAAATCTTAGTCACTAATATGTCAATAAAATAAAACCATAACATTTAATCTGGCTCAATTCATTATTTTGATTTCCCAAAATATAGGCAATTTGGGCCATTTTAATGCTCAAAATGCCTTATTTTTTTGTGAAAACATAAAATGACAGAAAAAATGCAAAACATTTTTTTCTCATATTTATATCTGTGATGTTCAGCAAAAGTTTTAAATCGCCACCTCTACATTTATTTATTTTCCCTGTTCACCTGCAGTGTCTCGCCTTAAATGAGGTGTACAATGTCTGAAGAAACAGTAAGTTTGATTTTTAGCGACTGTCCTCTCGTCCGCAGTCGGCCCACTGAGGGTGGAGTTCATGAAGCCCGGCCCCGACCTGGAGCAGGTGAAGAAGGACAACCCCAGAGTGGCCAGTGGGGGGCGCTTCAGGCCGCCGGACTGTGTGGCTCTGCAGAAAGTGGCCCTCATCATCCCCTTCAGGAACCGAGACGAGCATCTCAAATACTGGCTCTACTACCTCCACCCCATCCTCCAGAGGCAGCAGCTGGACTACGGCGTCTACGTCATCAACCAGGTACGAACACCCCCACCCCATCCTCCAGAGGCAGCAGCTGGACTACGGCGTCTACGTCATCAACCAGGTACGAACACCTCCACCCCATCCTCCAGAGGCAGCAGCTGGACTACGGCGTCTACGTCATCAACCAGGTACGAACACCTCCTCCATCCTCCAGAGGCAGCAGCTGGACTACGGCGTCTACGTCATCAACCAGGTACGAACACCTCCACCCCATCCTCCAGAGGCAGCAGCTGGACTACGGCGTCTACGTCATCAACCAGGTACGAACACCTCCACCCCATCCTCCAGAGGCAGCAGCTGGACTACGGAGTCTACGTCATCAACCAGGTACGAACACCTCCTCCATCCTCCAGAGGCAGCAGCTGGACTACGGCGTCTACGTCATCAACCAGGTACGAACACCTCCACCCCATCCTCCAGAGGCAGCAGCTGGACTACGGCGTCTACGTCATCAACCAGGTACGAACACCTCCACCCCCTCCATCCTCCAGAGGCAGCAGCTGGACTACGGAGTCTACGTCATCAACCAGGTACGAACACCTCCTCCACCTCCATCCTCCAGAGGCAGCAGCTGGACTACGGCGTCTACGTCATCAACCAGGTACGAACACCTCCATCCTCCAGAGGCAGCAGCTGGACTACGGCGTCTACGTCATCAACCAGGTACGAACACCTCCACCCCATCCTCCAGAGGCAGCAGCTGGACTACGGCGTCTACGTCATCAACCAGGTACGAACACCTCCACCCCATCCTCCAGAGGCAGCAGCTGGACTACGGCGTCTACGTCATCAACCAGGTACGAACACCTCCACCATCCTCCAGAGGCAGCAGCTGGACTACGGCGTCTACGTCATCAACCAGGTACGAACACCTCCATCCTCCAGAGGCAGCAGCTGGACTACGGAGTCTACGTCATCAACCAGGTACGAACACCTCCTCCTCCATCCTCCAGAGGCAGCAGCTGGACTACGGCGTCTACGTCATCAACCAGGTACGAACACCCCCTCCATCCTCCAGAGGCAGCAGCTGGACTACGGAGTCTACGTCATCAACCAGGTACGAACACCCCCTCCATCCTCCAGAGGCAGCAGCTGGACTACGGCGTCTACGTCATCAACCAGGTACGAACACCTCCACCCCATCCTCCATCCTCCAGAGGCAGCAGCTGGACTACGGCGTCTACGTCATCAACCAGGTACGAACACCTCCACCCCCTCCATCCTCCAGAGGCAGCAGCTGGACTACGGCGTCTACGTCATCAACCAGGTACGAACACCTCCTCCATCCTCCAGAGGCAGCAGCTGGACTACGGCGTCTACGTCATCAACCAGGTACGAACACCTCCACCCCATCCTCCAGAGGCAGCAGCTGGACTACGGCGTCTACGTCATCAACCAGGTACGAACACCTCCATCCTCCAGAGGCAGCAGCTGGACTACGGAGTCTACGTCATCAACCAGGTACGAACACCTCCTCCATCCTCCAGAGGCAGCAGCTGGACTACGGCGTCTACGTCATCAACCAGGTACGAACACCTCCTCC
Source organism: Gobius niger (assembly GCF_951799975.1). Taxonomy (NCBI): domain Eukaryota; kingdom Metazoa; phylum Chordata; class Actinopteri; order Gobiiformes; family Gobiidae; genus Gobius; species Gobius niger. The sequence continues at coordinate 16,425,288 of NC_136875.1, forward strand.
CCATCCTCCAGAGGCAGCAGCTGGACTACGGCGTCTACGTCATCAACCAGGTACGAACACCTCCATCCTCCAGAGGCAGCAGCTGGACTACGGCGTCTACGTCATCAACCAGGTACGAACACCTCCACCTCCTCCATCCTCCAGAGGCAGCAGCTCGACTACGGCGTCTACGTCATCAACCAGGTACGAACACCTCCACCCCATCCTCCATCCTCCAGAGGCAGCAGCTGGACTACGGCGTCTACGTCATCAACCAGGTACGAACACCTCCTCCCCATCCTCCAGAGGCAGCAGCTGGACTACGGCGTCTACGTCATCAACCAGGTACGAACACCTCCATCCTCCAGAGGCAGCAGCTGGACTACGGAGTCTACGTCATCAACCAGGTACGAACACCTCCTCCATCCTCCAGAGGCAGCAGCTGGACTACGGCGTCTACGTCATCAACCAGGTACGAACACCTCCTCCCCATCCTCCAGAGGCAGCAGCTGGACTACGGCGTCTACGTCATCAACCAGGTACGAACACCTCCATCCTCCAGAGGCAGCAGCTGGACTACGGCGTCTACGTCATCAACCAGGTACGAACACCTCCACCTCCTCCATCCTCCAGAGGCAGCAGCTCGACTACGGAGTCTACGTCATCAACCAGGTACGAACACCTCCATCCTCCAGAGGCAGCAGCTGGACTACGGCGTCTACGTCATCAACCAGGTACGAACACCTCCTCCTCCATCCTCCAGAGGCAGCAGCTGGACTACGGCGTCTACGTCATCAACCAGGTACAAACACCTCCTCCATCCTCCAGAGGCAGCAGCTGGACTACGGCGTCTACGTCATCAACCAGGTACGAACACCTCCACCCCCATCCTCCAGAGGCAGCAGCTGGACTACGGCGTCTACGTCATCAACCAGGTACGAACACCTCCACCCCATCCTCCAGAGGCAGCAGCTGGACTACGGCGTCTACGTCATCAACCAGGTACGAACACCCCCTCCATCCTCCAGAGGCAGCAGCTGGACTGGGATGCAGGGTGGGGCTCACCACAGAGCGGAGGTGGGTGAGGATGAGCCGCTCCTTGGTCTTCATCAGGCAGGAGGTCAGGGCGTCTGGTCCTGTAGCTTTCCTCTGCTTCAGTCGCCTCAGCTCTCGCCTCACCTGGTGATATAAAGTCTGCTGCAGCCTTTTCTTCTTCCTTACTTTTTCACTCCTAGATTAATACCTACATTTGTATCCAGTTTCTATTTGTCTCTGGCTCTAGCTCTTAATCCATGCAGAGTCCTGGTTTATCTGTTTGTCTCAGAGTAATGTCGTGTGTGTTGCTTTTTTATACCAGTTCTTTAAAGATCCTTGGTTTTTGATACTGATACCTGAACAATAGTTTTTTCAATACCTATACTAAAACATTTGCCATATTAACCAATTAAACAGATAGTATTGTTCATTTATTCCCTTCTTTACTTCGGTATCATTTAATGGTTGAATGGTGAAACCCCCTCTTTGACTATAAAAGTCAAAGCAATCTCAACCAATTTCATTTTCCCAAAGCACACTGCTCACAAAAACTTAGGGCACACTCAAAAAGTGCAGGGCAATGTGTGGAGAACAAAATAACATAAGAATGAGAAATGGAAATCAAATTCTCAGCCCCTGGAGGTCTGGATCCAAAATTATAGTCCAAATCAAAGTGACAAATCAGGTCACTGGTTGATCCAAATTCTGTAGAAATTCCTCCAAACGAGTCTGTATCATCCTCAGTGGTGTGTGTGGCCTCCACGTGCCTGAATGCACTCCCTACAACGCCTGGGCAGCTCCTGATGAGACCACGGATGTCCTCCTGAGGGATCTCCTCCCAGACCTGGATTAGAGCATCAGTCAGCTCCTGGACAGTCTGTGGTGCCACGTGGCGTTGATGGATGGACCGAGACGTGATGTCCCAGATGTATCTATTGGATTTAAGTCTGGGGAACGGGCAGGCCAGTCCAGAACATCAATACCTTCATCATGCAGGAGCTGCTGACACACTCTTGCCACATGTGGCCTGGCATTATCAGGCATCAGAAGGAACCCAGGGCCCACAGCACCAGCATATGGTCTTACAATAGGTCTGAGGATCTCATCCCGGTCCCCAATGCCAGTCAGGGAACCTCTGGCTCGCACATGGAGGGCTGTGCGGCCCTCCAATGAAATGCCTCCCCAGACCATCACTGACCCACCACCAAACCGGTCATGCTGGATGATGTTGCAGCAGCAGAACGTTCTCCACGTTTCTCCACATGCACATTTGTGGCCCTCTGGAGGTCATTTTGTAGGGCTCGGGCAGTGCTTTTCCTGTTTCTCCGTGCACAGATGAGCAGATAGCGGTCCTGCTGCTGGGTTGTTGACCTCGGTCGGCCCCCCCCAGGTCTCCTGGTGTACTGGCCTGTCTCCTGGTATCTCCTCCAGGCTCTGGACACTGCGCTGCTAGACACAGCAAACCTTCTTGCCACAGCACGACTGGACGTGCCATTTTGGATGAGCATCACTCCCTGAGCAGCTTCTGTGGGTTGTAGATGCTCCTCATGATGCCTCTAGTGGTGAGAACACTGGACAAATGCAAAAGTGTTCCAAAAATACGGTCCAAAGGATGAAGACAGGGAAATGCTCTGTGGTTCCTCTTTTGGAGTGATCTTGTTAATTGACTCTCATTTCCACCTGTGTCTGTTTAATTTCCACAACACCAAGTGAAACTGATTCACAATAAGCGTGGCTTCCTAACTGGACAGTCTGATATCCCAGAGATCTGACTGACCTGGAGTTACATTGTGTTTTTTGAGTGTGCCCTAAGTTTTTGTGAGCAGTGTATTTTTTCCTCAAAATTTTCCCCCAATTTTAAAGTTTTTTCTCATTGTTCCCACTTTTTTCTTCCCAACATTTTTCTTCTTTTACCCTGTTTCCCCCCAGTTTAATGACCAACAGCATCAAACCTTGAATATAAAGATTGTGTTTTGTTTAGTCTTCATTATTCCGCTCAGCCTGTTTGGTTTAACGGTTTATGATGAATGAAGCTGTGTGTAAATGTCTAATGCCTCGTTTTAACCCTGGTTCTAACTTCTTCTGTCTCTTCTCTCTGGCTGCTGTTCTTTGCATCTGCATGTTCTTGGCAGACGACTCCTCAGCCGCTCGGCATCATGGGTAACGGGCTTTTTCTTTTCTTCTTCTACTGCTTCACGTCACAGTTAAAACGCACCGCCGTCTCCTGCTCTGTCTCCGCTAACGACGCTAACGAAGCTAATGACGCTAACACCGACGTTTCTGCTCATGAGAACGAAAAACTAAACACAGACTAACAAAGTGAGAATATTCTATTACTTTGAATGACGCAGTAACGATGTAGAGCTTTTGTACGAAAGTCTTTTAATTTAGGTCGTTAGAGAACAAAGGCTAAACAAGGACTAAACTGGGGCAAAACCACGTTTAAATAAGTGCTTAAACCATGGGATACCAAGGACTAAGCCTAACCTAAACAAAGGCTAAACTGGGGCTGAACCTGAGCTAAACTGGGGCCGAACATGAGATAAACATGAGCTAAACTGGGGCTAAACATGAGATAACATGAGCTAAACTGGGGCTAAACGTGAGCTAAACTGGGGCTAAATGTGAGCTAAACTGGGGCTAAACGTGAGCTAAACTGGGGCTAAACGTGAGCTAAACTGGGGCTTAACGTGAGCTAAACTGGGGCTGAACGTGAGCTAAACTGGGGCTAAACTGGGGCTTAACGTGAGCTAAACTGGGGCTAAACGTGAGCTAAACTGGGGCTAAACTGGGGCTTAACGTGAGCTAAACTGGGGCTAAACTGGGGCTTAACGTGAGCTAAACTGGGGCTAAACGTGAGCTAAACTGGGGCTTAACGTGAGCTAAACTGGGGCTAAACTGGGGCTTAACGTGAGCTAAACTGGGGCTAAACGTGAGCTAAACTGGGGCTAAACTGGGGCTTAACGTGAGCTAAACTGGGGCTAAATTGGGGCTTAACGTGAGCTAAACTGGGGCTAAACGTGAGCTAAACTGGGGCTAAACTGGGGCTTAACGTGAGCTAAACTGGGGCTAAACTGGGGCTTAACGTGAGCTAAACTGGGGATTAACGTGAGCTAAATGTGAGCTAAACTGGGGCTTAACGTGAGCTAAACTGGGGCTAAACGTGAGCTATACTGGGACTAAACATGAGCAAAACTGGGGCTTAACATGAGCTAAACTGGGGCTAAACATGAGCGAAACTGGGGCTTAACATGAGCTAAACTGGGACTAAACATGAGCGAAACTGGGGCTTAACGTGAGCTAAACTGGGGCTGAACATGAGCGAAACTGGGGCTTAACGTGAGCTAAACTGGGGCTAAACATGAGCGAAACTGGGGCTTAACGTGAGCTAAACTGGGACTAAACATGAGCGAAACTGGGGCTTAACATGAGCTAAACTGGGGCTTAACGTGAGCTAAACTGGGACTAAACATGAGCGAAACTGGGGCTTAACGTGAGCTAAACTGGGGCTTAACATGAGCTAAACTGGGGCTTAACGTGAGCTAAACTGGGGCTAAACATGAGCTAAACTGGGACTAAACATGAGCGAAACTGGGGCTTAACATGAGCTAAACTGGGACTAAACATGAGCGAAACTGGGGCTTAACGTGAGCTAAACTGGGGCTAAACATGAGCGAAACTGGGGCTAAACATGAGCTAAACTGGGACTAAACATGAGCGAAACTGGGGCTTAACGTGAGCTAAACTGGGGCTAAACATGAGCTAAACTGGGAATAAACGTGAGCTAAACTGGGGCTAAACGTGAGCTAAACTGGGAATAAACGTGAGCTAAACTGGGGCTTAACGTGAGCTAAACTGGGGCTAAACATGAGCTAAACTGGGACTAAACATGAGCGAAACTGGGGCTTAACGTGAGCTAAACTGGGGCTTAACGTGAGCTAAACTGGGACTAAACATGAGCGAAACTGGGGCTTAACATGAGCTAAACTGGGGCTTAACGTGAGCTAAACTGGGACTAAACATGAGCGAAACTGGGGCTTAACATGAGCTAAACTGGGGCTTAACGTGAGCTAAACTGGGGCTTAACATGAGCGAAACTGGGGCTTAACATGAGCTAAACTGGGGCTTAACGTGAGCTAAACTGGGGCTTAACATGAGCGAAACTGGGGCTTAACGTGAGCTAAACTGGGGCTTAACGTGAGCTAAACTGGGACTAAACATGAGCGAAACTGGGGCTAAACGTGAGCTAAACTGGGGCTGAACGTGAGCTAACCTGGTACTAAACGTGAGCTAACCTGGTACTAAACGTGAGCTAAACTGGGGCTAAACGTGAGCTAAACTGGGGCTAAACGTGAGCTAAACTGGGGCTAAACGTGAGATAAACTGGGGCTTAACGTGAGATAAACTGGGGCTAAACGTGAGCTAAACTGGGGCTAAACGTGAGCTAAACTGGTCACATTTACTTTGTGTCAAACTTTGTGAAACCGTAACGTTTAATCCTTTAATGTTGGTGCAGCTTGAACTGGGTCAAAGTGTCAGATTATACTCTTCTGTAAAGTGTTATTGTAACAGTTTATATTAATCTACCGAGAGCTTTTGTTAACGCAGCAACGGAAAACCGGTTACTCTGGACATTTGTACAAACCAATACAAGCACTTTTTCTCCAGTTTGGCTTCAGTCACATCTGAAAAGGCTTAACTCTCAATCCGGTATATTTAACGTCCTTCTGATTTAAGTGTGAGACAGTTTGTTTTCTTTCTTCTATGGAGGAGGGAGACGCCACGTTTAACCGGGCCAAACTGCTGAACATCGGCTACGCGGAGGCTCTGAAGGACTACGACTACGAGTGCTTCATCTTCAGCGACGTGGACCTGATCCCCATGGACGACCGCAACACCTACAAGTGCTTCAGCCAGCCACGGCACCTGTCTGTGTCCATGGACAAGTTTGGCTTCAGGTACGGGCTAAACGAGGGCTAAACGAGGGCTAAACAAAGAGCTAAACAAAGAGCTAAACAAGGGCTAAACAAGAGCTACAGCCAGCCACGGCACCTGTCTGTGTCCATGGACAAGTTCGGCTTCAGGTACGGGTTCAAAAGGGCTAAACGAGGGCTAAACAAGAGCTAAACAAGAGCTAAACGAGGGCTAAACAAGGGCTACACAAGAGCTACACAAGAGCTAAACGAGAGCTAAACGAGCGCTAAACAAGGGCTAAACAAGAGCTAAACAAGGGCTAAACAAGAGCTAAACAAGGGCTACACAAGAGCTACACGAGAGCTAAACGAGAGCTAAACGAGCGCTAAACAAGAGCTAAACAAGAGCTAAACAAGGGCTAAACAAGGGCTAACCAAGAGCAACACAAGAGCTACACAAGAGCTAAACGAGAGCTAAACGAGCGCTAAATAAGGGCTAAACAAGAGCTAAACAAGGGCTAAACAAGAGCTAAACAAGGGCTACACAAGAGCTAAACAAGGGCTAAACAAGAGCTAAACAAGGGCTACACAAGAGCTAAACAAGGGCTAAACAAGAGCTAAACAAGGGCTACACAAGAGCTACACGAGAGCTAAACGAGAGCTAAACGAGCGCTAAACAAGAGCTAAACAAGAGCTAAACAAGAGCTAAACAAGGGCTAACCAAGAGCAACACAAGAGCTACACAAGAGCTAAACGAGAGCTAAACGAGCGCTAAATAAGGGCTAAACAAGAGCTAAACAAGGGCTAAACAAGAGCTAAACAAGGGCTAAACAAGAGCTAAACAAGGGCTAAACAAGAGCTAAACAAGGGCTACACAAGGGCTAAACAAGAGCTAAACGAGGGCTAAACAAGGGCTAACCAAGGGCTAACCAAGAGCTAAACAAGAGCTAAACAAGGGCTAAACAAGGGCTACACAAGAGCTACACGAGAGCTAAACGAGAGCTAAACGAGCGCTAAACGAGCGCTAAACAAGAGCTAAACAAGAGCTAAACAAGAGCTAAACAAGAGCTAAACAAGGGCTAACCAAGAGCTAAACAAGAGCTAAACAAGGGCTAAACAAGGGCTAAACAAGAGCTAAACAAGAGCTAAACAAGGGCTAAACAAGAGCTAAACAAGAGCTAAACAAGAGCTAAACAAGGGCTAAACAAGAGCTAAACAAGGGCTAAACAAGAGCTAAACAAGAGCTAAACAAGAGCTAAACAAGGGCTAATTAAGAGCTAAACAAGAGCTAAACAAGAGCTAAACAAGAGCTAAACAAGGGCTAAACAAGGGCTAAACAAGAGCTAAACAAGGGCTAAACAAGAGCTAAACAAGAGCTAAACAAGAGCTAAACAAGAGCTAAACAAGGGCTAAACAAGGGCTAACCAAGGGCTAACCAAGGGCTAAACAAGAGCTAAACAAGGGCTAAACAAGGGCTAAACAAGAGCTAAACAAGAGCTAAACAAGGGCTAATTAAGAGCTAAACAAGGGCTAAACAAGGGCTAAACGAGGGCTACACAAGGGCTAAACAAGGGTTAAACAAGGGCTAAACAAGGGCTAAACAAGGGCTAAACGAGAGCTAAACAAGGGCTAAACAAGGGCTAAACGAGAGCTAAACAAGGGCTAAACAAGGGCTAAACAAGAGCTAAACAAGGGCTAAACAAGAGCTAAACAAGGGCTAAACAAGAGCTAAACAAGGGCTAAACAAGGGCTAAACAAGGGCTAAACAAGAGCTAAACAAGAGCTAAACAAGAGCTAAACAAGAGCTAAACAAGAGCTAAACAAGGGCTAAACAAGAGCTAAACAAGAGCTAAACAAGGGCTAAACAAGGGCTAAACAAGAGCTAAACAAGAGCTAAACAAGGGCTAAACAAGGGCTAAACAAGAGCTAAACAAGGGCTAAACAAGGGCTAAACAAGAGCTAAACAAGGGCTAAACAAGGGCTAAACAAGGGCTAAACAAGGGCTAAACAAGAGCTAAACAAGAGCTAAACAAGGGCTAAACAAGGGCTAAACAAGAGCTAAACAAGAGCTAAACAAGGGCTAAACAAGGGCTAAACAAGAGCTAAACAAGGGCTAAACAAGAGCTAAACAAGAGCTAAACAAGGGCTAAACAAGGGCTAAACAAGAGCTAAACAAGGGCTAAACAAGAGCTAAACAAGGGCTAAACAAGAGCTAAACAAGGGCTAAACAAGAGCTAAACAAGAGCTAAACAAGAGCTAAACAAGGGCTAAACAAGAGCTAAACAAGGGCTAAACAAGAGCTAAACAAGAGCTAAACAAGAGCTAAACAAGGGCTAAACAAGAGCTAAACAAACCTAGCTATGGCGGACCCAATTAGGGCCAATCATTGTGCACGGTAGACAATAAAGTTTTTCTATTCTATTCTATCAAGTGCTTCAGCCGGTCCCGCCACCTGTCTTTGTTTATGGACACATTTGGCTTCAGGTACTGGTTAAAGCAGGGTTAAACTAGGGCTAAACTAGGGCTAAACTAGGGCTAAACTGGGGCTAAACTGGGGCTAAACTGGGGCTAAACTGGGGCTAAACTGGGGCTAAACTGGGGCTAAACCCTGGGCTAAACTGGGGCTAAACTGGGGCTAAAGCGAATCCAGTCACTTCAGAATCAAGACCAGGGAAACATTGAGTTGGATCGGCCTCAGCTCTGACTCACAGGATCACATGACCCTCTAGTATGTATTTTATCTCTGATTTCTGTTTGTAAATGCCTTAGCCTGTGTAAGCTCTCGCCCCGGTCAGATCCGGTAACGTAATCCTTGTGTGGCAGACTCCCGTATAACCAGTACTTTGGAGGAGTGTCGTCCATGAGCAAAGAGCAGTATCTGAAGATCAACGGCTTCCCAAACAACTACTGGGGCTGGGGAGGGGAGGACGACGACATCTTCAACAGGTGAGCACCGGACTGGACCGGACCGGACTTAGACTCAGCTCCTCATGTGACACGTGTGACCGCTGCAGGCTGGCGTCCAAAGGCATGTCCATCTCCAGACCGAGCGGCGAAGTCGGGAAGTGCAGGATGATCCGGCACGAGAGAGACCAGAAGAACGACCCCAACCCTCAGAGGCAAGTGAAAACCAGTGCGAGATCGAGGCAGTGTTCATTTTGACAACATATTTTATTTTAGTTTTAGTCTTTTGACTAAAATGTAATTGAATTTTAGTCGAGATTTAGTCTAAAAAAAACGTTTCAATTTTAGTCTAGTTTTAGTCGACTAAAATGAAGACTAATTTAGTCGACTTATATTTATAATATTGATTATAATCATATTTAATCATGGTCCTTGACTTCATGTTTCTGCTCCACATGAACAAAGCTCAGAGCTGATCCTTTAAACATGATCTGAGGCTCTTTCAGACGCTCAATACAAGTTTGGATGATTTTAGTCTCTCCTTTTACTTTTTATTTAGTCTGATTTTAGTCGACTCAAATATCTGGACATTTTAGTCACAGTTTTAGTCTCATGAGAAACTTTTAATTTAGTTTTAGTCCAATTTTAGTCACAAAAATATCACTTTGACTAAAATTAAGACTAAATATTTTAGTCGACGAAAGAAGTTTAGGCTCAGAGTGCAGCGGGGCCCGGGCCGAGTTATCGCCGCCTTTAGAATGTATATTTAATCACCGTCTGAATCGAAGTGTTAAACTTTACCTTCACTTGGAAACAATGACATTTCTCGGATATTTTTACGGCACAAGTTTGAGATTTAAACTCATCCAACTCCAGTTTTAGCTGAAATGCTTCACATTTATTATCTGAAAAGTTTCCTGTATCTAATTATTATGAAAATCCACTAGGGCTGAAACAACTAATCGATTAATCGACAATTAATCGATTACTAAAATAGTTGTCAACTATTCCAGTAATCGATTAATCGCTTTCTAGCAAACACAGACTAAAATTGAGCAAAAAAGACATGACCATTATGTATTTTGGATGAAAACCTACTTTGTTTTTTAAAGTGAGGGTCTGCAGTGTTTTGTACATCGTAAATTTCATAAACATCTGTCTTTGTGCTAGTTCTGCTTTGATTGGACGAGACAAAGAGCCTCCTACAAACGTTTACTTTAAGTTTACTCCATCCACGTGTCCTCAAGCGGCGCCACTTTAGCTTTAAGTGGTCAAAAAAAGGAAAAAAATACAATTTCAGCTCTAATATCCACGTTGTGTCTGGAAAGTAAAAGCAGCAGCAGTGATCACAGACACGAGGAGGATCACAGTTCTACATGTGCAGAGACGACGCCTCTTTATTCAGTTTAAATACAAGAGAGCAGGCATGAAGTGCAGACTTAGATAAGCCCCGCCCTGGAGGAGCCCCGCCCTGGAGGAAAAACACACCCAATACTATGGGTTTCCAGTGTGTCCTCGAGTTACTGGTTAGGGGGTGTGGCCACATGCACTGGGGGAAAAAAGATATTATTTAAATTTCAATATGTGACTTCATTAAATTGTAATAAGTGAAGCTTTTTAATGACAACACTATGTTTTATGTATTATTTACTTTCCCCGTGGAGGTTTGTCATTTCCTCTCACTGATCTTTAAACTTACCCTTAAACCTGTGTTTACCTGTAAGGCGAGTCAGGCCTGGCAATCACAGGATTCTATAATGAACTTTGTTTCTTTAGCTGTAGCAGCGTCGTCACAGGAGCAAAGTTTAACATTATTGGAAACCAGGCAAACTCGTGGATATGCCCCAGCCCTGCCAGAGGGAAGGAAGTGACAAAACCACATAAAGTTCTAATGTATTTAAAAGGAATGCAAAGGCCACAAAGAGGTTCAGAACAAAGCTCAACAGAGTGAAACTCAAAAACAGGATCAGAGCCTGTTCCGGAGGCCTGGAACTGTTCAAACATCTGTGAAGAGCTAAACTAGCCTTTTCTGCTGCCACTAGAGGGAGCTCCTGGTGTAATTGTGTCTGCTTTGTTCACCTTGTGCTGTAGCCGCTGTAACAGCCTCATAAATGTGTAGTTTTGTGCTCGGGGCGGCAGGAACAGCGCCCACGCGATCTAACCAATGGCGCTCTGATATGGTATAAAAACGTCACTGTATGTCATTAATTCAACCAATCAGAGACGCGCAATAATAATAAATCTCAGATGGGCGGGGCCTCAGCGCCATCGGGGATTTAAAAGGTGAAAGATGAGGAAGTAATAATAATAATAATGTACTGGTTTTATACAGCGCTTTTCTGGACACTCAAAGACGCTTCACATTGCATTATTCGTTCACTCCATACCCGGTGGTGGTAAGTTACTATTGTAGCCACAGCTGCCCTGGGATAGACTGACGGAAGCGAGGCAACCAGTCTGCGCCATCGGCCCCTCCGACCACCACCATTCACTCACTCACTCACTACATTCACTATAGGCTTCCTGGTGTTACCAAACGGTCTCCCATCCAAGTACCGACCAGGCCCTTCCTGCTGAGCTTCCAAGGTCTGACGGGATTGGGCAGAGCAAAGGCGGGATGTCCGCCTGTAAACAAACACGAGCAGCTCTGAGCTCACGGACGATCAGAGGAAAAACCAGAGAAAAGACGGAGAAGCTTCTGTTGTTTCCTGAGAGGAGGTGAAAGGATTTAGTCAAACTCATGGACTTAAGTCACGTCTAAACAGACTTTCCTGGAGGTAGCATGACGATGCTAACTAGCTCGTCTGCTTTAGCTGCTGCTTCTTTATCTCACACTTTGGGACAAACACTCGCTGACTTGGACACTCATGTCCCAGGACGTGGACATTTGATGGAGAGAAGATTCAGGACCGTGAGGAGGAGCTACGACAGGAGAGGAGAACGTCATTCATTCACTGAGGGAAACAGAGGAGGAGCTCCAGGGGCTACAGGAGGAGGAGCTCCAGGTGCTACAGGAGGAGGAGCTCCAGAGGAAACCACAGCAGGTCTGGGACTAAAACTGTACATCAAAGAGGAAACGCCTCCTGCCTTTGTTCTGGTTCTGCACAGCACAAATATGTATAGTGACTATTGTTACACTTTTTTTCATTTAGTCAGAAAAATATTTTCCAAAGGTTTTTGAAGTTAAAAACAATGTTTTTAAGTAAAATACTGTATAATTGAAGGTCGGTAGAGGCAACCATAGAAATCACATCTATAGAGGCAAAAGCCGATGTTTCTGTCACAGCCCAAAACAAACAGGACCACACGCAAAACAAACACGGATGGACTCTATATAAACACGGACACGGATCATTGAAACACGGGCACGGATCTGTGAGATCACGTTAGTTTCTGATGGATTTGGTAAAGAGGCTTGTTTAAACGATGAGTGGGTGATCAGTGCAGCATTATAAGCGGCTTTGGCCCTGACGGGGGCGCTGTTTCAGCCTAAACACTGGTATCTTTAAAGAAGTGTATCTTTAAGTTTTGTCTCCTGTTAAATTCATAGAAAGTTGTTTGTTTTTCCTCCTCAGGTTTAACCGAATCGCTCACACCAGGGAGACGATGCACACGGACGGCATTAACTCTCTGAAGTACAGCGTGGTAAAGACCGAGAGACTCCCCCTGTTCACCAAGATCACTGTGGACGTGGGCCCCGCCCCCAAGAAACGCTGACCCCGCCCCCTGACGCTGACCCCGCCCCCTGACGCTGAGGGACTTGAATCTGGCTGGACTCAGACCTGTTTAATCCTTGTTTTTTTGCACTTTTTTATGGCTGTGTTTGATTTAATTAAAGCTCTCGAGGGAAACAAACATGGCTGCCGGGTTTAAGGCGGCGCCGCCGGAGAAACCAGGATCTCTGAGTCATTAAATCAAACCTGGACCTGAACTTTATTTACATGTAATCCACTTAAACATCAGTCTTTCCTCATGTGTCTGTCTTTAATCCACAGCAGAAGTTCCACGGAGCTCTGTAAGCCTGCAGCGGCCATGTTTGTAGTCCTTCAGGCCCCTGTGGCTCGTTGGCAGACATGTTTGTAGTCCTTCAGGCCCCTGTGTCTCGTAGTTCCTGGGATTCTGCTGATGATCTGACTCGATCTCCGTGTCTGTAGTCCTCTGTTCCGCCGGCGGCCATGTTTGTAGTCCCCCGAGGCCGAATGTCCTTCCTGTAAATCCCGTTTGTGATTGAACCAAAGAAACGAACGAATCGAGCGCTTTCTGTTGTAAATGTCTGGAATGTGGTCGGTGACAATCAGAGGAGAAAACTGTGAGACTTTTTAAACGTGCCTTAAATGAAAGACGTGATGAATATAAAGAAATTTAAATGAGTTCGACTCGGCTTCTGGTTCATGTCTCTGTAACGGCTCCATCCACATCAAACCGTCATGAAGTCCAGGATCTTCTCAGCACAGATGAGATGAAGTCACATGAGCGTCTCTTAAAGGCGTCTGAAACTGGAGCCCGGATGAAAACCATGAAAGGACTTCATTTTAATCTTTCATTTCTTTCAAATTCGGCTTTTATATACAGTGGGAAAAAAAGTATTTGGCCAAAATCCAATACAATGTCTATGTGAAACTGACCAAATACTTTTTTTCCCCACTGTATATATTTTGTATATTTTTGTAATTTTTTGTAAAATATACATAAAATAATATATGTATTTTTTTCCCTTTTTTGCTGCATTTATCATTTTTAATTGTATTATTATTATTAATTTTTATATATTTTTCTAATTTTTTGGTCAAATTTCCAAATTTTTTGCCACATTTTTCTTGAATGTTTTTTTGTTTTTAGTCTATTTTTTTTTACATTTTTTTCCATCAATTTTTTTCTTTCATTTCTTTCAAATTCGGCTTTTATATATTTTGTATTATTTTTTTATTTTTTTGTAAAGTATATATATAAAATATATGTATTTTTTTCCCTTTTTTATCATTATTAATTTTATTTTCACCCTTTTTATTTTTCTTAAATATATTTTTCTAAATTTTTGGTCAAATTTCCTAATTTTTTGCCACATTTTTCTTGAATGTTTTTTTTTCGTCTATTTTATTTTGACATTTTTTTCCATCAATATTTGTCATTTTTTTATATAAGTATATACAGTGGGGAAAAAAAGTATTTAGCCAAAATCCAATAGAAAGTCTATGTGAAACTGACCAAATGCTTTTTTTCCCCACTGTATATAAAATATATGTATTTTTTTTCCCTTTTTTATCATTTTGAATTTTATTTTCACATTTTGATTTTTTTTTTAAATATATTTTTCTAAATTTTTCGTCAAATTTCCAAATTTTTTGCCACATTTTTCTTGAATGTTTTTTTTTCGTCTGTTTTATTTTGACATTTTTTTCCATCAATATTTTTCATTTTTTCTTTCAGTTCTTTCAAATTCGGCTTTTATATATATATTTTGTATATTTTTTTTATTTTTTTGTAAAGTAGATACAGTGGGGAAAAAAAGTATTTGGCCAAAATCCAATAGAATGTCTGTGAAACTGACCAAATACTTTTTTTCCCCACTGTATATAAAATATTATATGTATTTTTTTCCCTTTCTTATGTTTTTTAATTATATTTTCACATTTGAATTTTTTTTAAATGTATTTTTCTAAATTTTTCGTCAAATTTCCAAATTTTTTGCCACATTTTTCTTTTCTTTTTTTTAGTCTACTTTATTTTTACATTTTTTTTCCATCAAATTTGGCTTTTATATATATATATATATATATTTTTTTATTTATTTATTTTTGTAAAGTACATACAGTGGGGAAAAAAAGTATTTGGCCAAAATCCAATACAAAGTCTATGTGAAACTGACCAAATACTTTTTTTCCCCACTGTATATAAAATATTATATGTATTTTTGTCCCTTTTTTTTTTTTTTTAATCATTTTTAATTTTTATTTTCACCCTTTTTTTTTTTTTTAATATATTTTTCTAAATTTTTGGTCAAATTTCCAAATTTTTTGTCACATTTTTCTTGATTTTTTCTGTTTTTTTAGTCTATTTTTTTTTTTTTTTACATTTTTTTACATCAATATTTTTCTTTCTTTTTTTCTTGTATTTCTTATATATAGATTTCTTCCGCCAAAATGCTGAATTTCTCCATTTGTGAAAAATTGTGTGTTTCACAAAACTTAAAAGAAATGCACAACTTTAATTTAAATTTGTAAATCAAAAGTTTATTGTGTTTTTTCCCTTTAATTCCAGAGATATTAACCCTTATGTTCCATTTGTGGCTTTTTGTGCCACTTTTTTGACGGCTGTAAAAATAACTTTATTCATATAAAACAACGGGAAATAGAGCATGTTTTATATGAATATAAAAACATGCTCTCTACAGTTTGGCTTTACCCAAATCTAATCTTCTTCAAAAAAGAATAGGGACGAAATGAAGCCACAAAAATGGGACAGAAACGCAACAAAAAAACAATTGGCAAACAAGCGATGAAAATAAAGTGAAAAAAGTGACATTCACAGCAGCAGCAGCAACATGAGGAAAAGGATCAGACAGGTCCTAAAGAACTCGTCTAAGCTCAGGTAAGAACATATCTCAGTGTGGAAGAACGGTGGCCTGTTCCTTTAAGGGTTTCAGACATACAGTCCCTCTCGAAAGTATTCATACACCTTGAACTTTTGCACATTTTGTCATGTTTACAACCCTAAACATAAAGATTTTATTTAGATTTTTTTACTGAACGTTCACACACAAGTAACAGACGACTGTGAAGTGAAAGCAAAATGATACATGATTCCGTTATTTTTCAAAACATAGAAAAGTTGGGCATGATCTACTCTCAGTATAATCTCAGCTGTTCTTTCAGGCCCTCAGAGCTGTGGTCACTAAACAACATCATGAAGGTCCAGGAGCACCAGAGAGGTCAGGGATAAAGCTGTGGAGAAGTTTAAAGCAGCCTTAAGTTATACAAAGATTTCCCAAGATTTAAACATCTCCCGGAGCAACTGTTCAATCCATCATTCAGAAATGGAAAGAGTAAAGCACCACTGCAGACTTACCAAGACACGGCTGTTCACCTAAACTAACAAACTGAACAAGGAGACACTGGTCAGAAATACAACCAAGTGCCCCAAGATAACTCTGGAGGAGCTGAAGTCCTGCCGCTGAGCTGGGGGAAACTGTACATGGGACAACTATAAGGCGTATCTGCACAAATCTGGCCTTCATGGACGAGTGGAAGAAGAAAGACATTATTGAAAGGAGAACATAAGAAATCCTGTTTGAAGTTTGTAGAAGTCATATGGAGGACACAGCTCCATGTGGAAGAAGGAGCTTTGGTCAGATGAGACAAACGTTATGTATGGAGCAAACCTGACACTGCTCATGGTCCTGAGTGCACCATCCCCAGTGTCAGATATACGGGGGGGGAGCATCATGCTGTGGGGCTGCTTTTCCTCAGCGGGGACTGGGGAGACTGTAAGAATAGTTGTGAAGATGGATGGAGCCAAATACAGAGACATTTTGGAGGAAAACCTGCTGGAGTCACAAGAGAACTGAGGCTGGGGCGGAGCTTCACCTTCAGCAGGACAATGACCCTAAACACAAAGATAAATCTACAATGGAATGGTTCAATAAAAACAGTAAAAAAATCTAAATAAAATCTTCATGTTGAGGGCTGTAAACATGACAAAATGTGCAAAAGTTCAAGGTGTATGAATACTTACGAGAGGCTCTGTATATGCGGTTACTGTCACTTTAAGGGTTCAGTTTGTGTTTCAGGCTCAGACCAGTTTGTTCTTCACTTTACCACAGAGGGAAAGGTTTAAGAGGAGCTCATTAAAACAGGCCCTGCAGCTGTTCCACATGTTCCTGCAGCTGTTCCAGATGTTCACAGGTTTGGATTCCACAGTAAAAGCTCCGGGTTCAGCTCCACACGTCCCTCACATGATCAGACTCAGAGGTTTAGTTTAAAGTGACATCATCATCAGGAGATTCTCTGTTTCCAGGTTTTCTCTGACTCTCAGGGTGAACGTGGAGTTTGGCGCCTCCAGCTGGACACACGTGGTAACTGCAGGTCCCTAATTCTTCATCCAGGAGGTCCAGAAGGTCATGAGTGATGTTTGAGGAGCCGCTCTGATGTGAGTTTTCAGGTGTTCTCACTCATTTAGAGATGTTTGAGGACATGTGTAATGCGTCTCCCTCTCCAGCAGGTGGCGCCCTGTGAGCACATCTAGGATTAAACATATTTGCATTTCATTGGTGTTTACAAACCTGTTATTTATGTTGAGAAATAAACTGATGGAGCAAAACTAGACCTGATCTGAAGAGAATTACCAGGAATTTAGCACAAAAAGTAAAAAAAAAAGACTCAAAAGAAGGAATATTAAGAAACTACGTCAGGTTTTAATGCGTTGATACAAAAACAATGTATTTACAGACGAACCATGATTATTAGAGTGGATTATCCAAAGATACAGATGTGGAAAAACACAAAAAACACAAACTTTCTGCCGTTTCTCAGGTGTTTAGACTTTCATCAGGTTTATTTCAGACCTGATTTGACCCAGGCCTGAAGGAACCTATTGTACATGTTTCTGCAGGTTTTAAATGTTTAAGAGGCAGATCCACGGACAGGACCAATGACACCAGAACTTTAACAAGCCCGATATTAACGTCTGTGAACCAGAAAACAGAACAATAATGTGGAAGAGCTCAGGTTCATCTCCAGTGTAGAGAAATGTGGGACAAATGGGGAATAATTTGGGAAAAAATTGGGGGGAAATAGGAGAAAAACAATAGTAATAAAATATCTACACACACCTCCTGATCCACAGACCTCCTGATCCACAGACCTCCTGATCCACAGACCTCCTCCATAATCACTTAAGTGTAATATGTTATTACACAGATTTAAATGAGTCAATATGAGTAAAAAAAAGCTGAAACAAATAGATTTTCTCTGACATTTGTCTCTAACATATATGAATTATCTGATATACAGTAATTCACACAGATCAGCCTGAGGCTTTCAGAAAAACCCGCTGAGCGTCTTCAGTCAGTGAGTTTAATATGTGTGTGAGAACTCCATAGGTGGTAGCACTGGAAATGGCCATTGCAACAACTGTTCCAACAAGTGGAATAAACCTGACTCCCTCCTCTATTGCTGTTGCTGTCACGTACGTAGCAGACGAGCCCAAAGACTTGAGCATAAGACCTTTGGTAATTTCAGCTCCTGAAAGAGGAGATTTTAACTCAGCCTTGAGATCCTCTAAAGAGACACCACTAACATCAGACAGCCTCTTCAGTGACCCAGGAGTGAGGCCCTGAGACGTCAGGCAGTGAAGAGTAAACCCTGTTATCATGATCAGATCAACCAACCCTGAGAGACCAGGGATCGGCACAGCTGCT
Source organism: Gobius niger (assembly GCF_951799975.1). Classification (NCBI taxonomy): domain Eukaryota; kingdom Metazoa; phylum Chordata; class Actinopteri; order Gobiiformes; family Gobiidae; genus Gobius; species Gobius niger. The sequence continues at coordinate 16,443,534 of NC_136875.1, forward strand.
CCTGCTGCTGAAGCTGCAGTGAACCATTTTATGTTTCTCCCCAATGACTCTTTCTTCTGCTGGATGACGTCCAGACTGATGTTGGGCAGAGTCAGGAGCAGAACATTTCTCTGGTGTTCAGGAAGGTCTTCTATCAGAGTTTTACACAGATCCTTGAATTCGTAGAGATGGAGTCTGAGACCAGACACCAGGAAGACCTTTGGAGACTCAAAGCCAAGCTTCTGCAGTTCTGTGTTAAAGAAAAGTCATATTAGTTGAACACATTGTCAGTTAGATTCTAAATGAACAGGTACCTTCAGTGCAGTTGTGTCTGATGGATTGAAGGTAATTCTCCTCATTAAAGTCTGGATCAAAGTCTTTCTCTGTCTGTATGTCGTCGTCAATCTTGGATCGAACAAAGTAGAACTTTTTCTTCATCTTGTGAATCTCTGTGGCCAGTTTTGCATCATTTTCTCTGAAGAGATGATCAGAAACTATGATGAAGAAGTCGTACTTCTCGAACTTCACATACTCCATGTATTTGTCAGGTGTAAACCCGGTGCTGCCGATCCCTGGCAGATCCCAGACACTGACATTGGGGTGATCTGGGTGGATGTACTTGGTTGGTTCCATGGTCTCCATGATTCCAGTTGGAGCTGCTCCTTCTGTGTTGTTTCTGATGCCTCTCAGAGCATTGACCAGAGAGGATTTACCAGAGCCAGCCTCTCCTGTGATGGCAACGTTCAGAGGAACACTGTTGAACTTATCCACATACGTCTGTGCCTTTCTAATGAAACTCTCGTCATCTTCAACGGTTTCAGCCGCGATGTTTCCTGGAAATAGTGAAAAGTAAATCAATCATCATCATACGAACTCTGTTATATATAATGACGGCATGTCTGGAGCTCCTGCGCTCGATCAGGTTCGATTGAAACCAGAAATATATGAAACTACAGACGGCAAAACTATAGTAGAGGATGAACTTCTTCCTCTCTGTGAAATGAAAGACACTGAGGATGAGATTGTTCTGTGGCTGCCAATACTTTTGATTCAGAAAGGATCGAGGCGTCAAAGACAAAAGGCTGTTTGAAATCTGCGCCTCTACTTCACAGCGGAACATCTCTCATGAACAACAACATTCAGGCCTGTCTCCAAGTGCTGAATGAATGTGGGACAATATCCCCGGATCTGTGTCCCACTACTTGGATGAATTTTCCCCGGTGACTTTTACAGATATGGACGAGTGAGGCCTGCTCCGCAAAGGGAGAACCTTCATGCTGAAATCTCTGCCATGAAGCGAGTGCACCTCCAGGCTGGAGTCAGCGATGGCCTACGGGCTGTCACGGTGGATGTGAGTAACCAGGTGTGCGCCCTGGAAGCGGCTCAGACCATGGCGCACTGGAGGCTAACGCCGCTAGCACCACAGCGGAGGAAGAGTTGGATATTGGGGCCGGACACAGCCATAACGAGAGGGAAAGATGCTGTCGGCCTTGGACAAGTCAACAGTATGCAGCCCGGATCACACAGGTGGAACCAGGCTGAGAAAAGGCGTCTCCGCAGAGAGCCACAGGCAGCGGTGGCTCAGCCAGCTGCTCCCAGAGATGAACCCCAGACACCTGCACACCTGGTGGGAGGAAAGGTGGCAAGACCGTTGTGGGCACTGGAGCAACCGGGGGCATCAAAATCAAAACCAAATTGGTAAGTTCTTCAAAGTTCTCACTCATCTCATGGACAAACTGGGGAATGATGTGAAGTACAAACGTTACTACTGCAATACTGCAAACACCAGATACGCCTCGTTCAAAGTATCTGCCGCATGCAGTGAAGTAGAAGTCATGTATAATCCTGAGTTATGGCCAGAGGGAACCTTTGTCAGACGCCGCTGGAGCCATGAGCGACTGAGCGTGAACGAACAACAGTCATGGATATCAAGGATTCATCTTCTAACTGTCGTGGCCGGCGTCTAGGCCAAAGTGTGGAGGTCAAAGTTCACCGTGTTGTCGTGGATGAACTTTCAGGACAGTGTGATATTCTGTGTCTATAAGAACCGTTTCTTGCTAAGCAAGATCTGAAAGGACTGAATTCATGACAGTTTCCTCGGGGCTGGAGAATCGACTGAGCTGAGCCTCGGGGACAGAGGGGAGGATCCCAGGAGGCGTGGCTCTTTTGTGGAATAAGAACCTGGCCTCACTGGTTAGTGTCATTAGACCTGATGCAGACCGGTGCGTTGCTTTACGTCTGTCTCAGAAAAACAAGGACTTTGTGATTTTAAATGTTTTTGCTCCATAGTCAAAATGACAAGTTTAGCTGTGTCTATGTTATTGTTGATATGAATGCAAATATATCAGACAATAATCCTGCCTTTGCTCGGCACATGGCCCAGTTTTGTACGGCGGGTCAGAGTAATGTAAAGGACTGTGGCCTCAGAAACAACGGCTTAAACTCATTGTGCTTCATCAGCCTGAGTCACATGTTTCTCAAAGCGCTGCATAAAGTCATTACTCATTCAGTCCACATTCGATGGTGGTACTATTGTAGCCACAGCCGCCCTGGGGCAGACTGACCGTTTACCACGTGGCTATAATATGCTATAATATGCTATAGATCTGGCCTCACTTTGTGCTCGGCACGTTTGATAAATGAGGCCCCGGGTCAGAGCCTAACCCTACGTTTAGTCTCTCCTAAAACACTGGTCCTTTAAGACTCAAGGTCTTGTAGAAAAGAAAAGTTATTTCAGTTATTAAAGACTCCGAGCGTCTGCCAGAAGTGAAAGAAACTCTGGTCTCTCATTTCAGGAACTGACACAGAAACACACAGGAAGTGTTGCAGACTTCCTGTGTCGATTAGAAATACAGTAACCCCTTAACCCCCGTCTTAACTGAGCACATTCAAAAGCTTCTGGCCTGGAGTTCACAGCCTCTCGGTCAGAGCAACGACTCATTTGAAAGCTAAGACCTGCAAACCTGAGCTAAGATTGTTCTTTGCGTTGGCGCCGCATTGTCGTCATATCGTTAGTGCTTTTCTTGTTCTGTTTTTGATGCTTTTTTCAAGAAGATTTTCGATCCGGAACTGTAGAAAATGCACTGGGTGAAGGCGAGGGTTAAGAGGTGAAACTCTCAGATGTAAAAGTGTAATCGAACTGCAGGCTCACTTCAGTGTTTGTTGGGTCAGTTTAAAGTGTTCATGACTTTATGAAGGTTCGCGTGGGCGTCGCCATGAACTGGTCCCGCCCCTTTTCTCCTATGTGTTAACCTGGGGCTGGAGAATCCACATAAAACCAGTCACTACAGGAAAACAAAGCCGTTTTCAGGCCGTCTTTGTTTTGTTACAATATGAACAATAGAGTAAAATTGTGAGTAAAAACTAATTAATACAACTTTGCAAAGTCGTGTTTTCTGTTTGAAATGTTTTCAACCTGCTGCTTCAGCCATTGTTGCTGTAATAAAAGTGTCCTGTTACTTCCTGAGTTTATCGTTAGACCCGCCCACCCCACATCACTGCTCTGATTGGCTGAGCAGGTCACATGTTTTACAGGAATCACCCAGACTCCAGATAACGGTCCTCAGAGCTGCTTCTGTCTGTGAGCGTCAGATCACGGTGAGTCTTTAGATTTATTTATTATCAAAGACATTTTCCTAAAGCTCATTCTGTATCAGAGAGGATGAACTTAGTGGAAACAGGACCAGACTTTAACACAGTTCAGACAGAGACCAGAGAGGAGGGAGAGGAGGGAGAGGAGGGAGAGGAGGGAGAGGAGGGAGAGGAGAGAGAGGAGAGAGAGGAGGGAGAGGAGAGAGAGAGGAGAGAGAGGAGAGAGAGGAGGGAGAGGAGGGAGAGGAGGAACATGAACAGTCCAGTGTGTGGATTATTGTGATTTAAGATCTTTTTTGACATGAACAAAGCAGATGTTTTTAGGGTCTGGTACCGTTGCATTATTTACTTGTATGTGTGCAGAGCCTTGTGATAGACTTTAAAGGACAATGTAGGACTATCTAGTTCAGGGGGGCCCAAACTTTTTGTCTCCGAATCTGTGGGTTGTGGCCAAACACGGCGACGTCAGCGTGAAAAACACATATAACTGCAAAGTGTAAAGTTACTTTATTTTATTTACTTTTTATTTTTTCAATAGCCACGTTTGCATTTGATTCTATCTCTGCAAATAACATGTTATATGAACCTCTTAACTCCCGCCTGAACCGAGAGGATCTTTTTTTGTCAATGTTTTGTCACATTTTTGTCATTTTTTCATCCATTTTTTTCATAAATATTTTGCCACTTTTTCGTCAATGTTTTCGTCTCACTTCTGTCGCTATTTTCACAGCTTTTTTCCAGAAGCTTTTGGATTGGGGTAAAGCCAAACTGGAGAAAATGTGCTCGGTTCAGGTGGGAGTTAAGGGGTTAAAACGAACTGTAGCAATTTAGTGCAAAAAAACCTGTATCTACAGCACCTACAGTAACTTTACCACATTAGATTATTCTGAAAGTGTCGGTTCAGCATCAATTCTTTTCTTTTAAGTCACTTTTTAACATATACAGTTGTCGACGTAAACAACCTTTGTAATAAAAGTTTGAAAACTGTGAAAGTTGATGCTACAAAGCTCTGTGATTGATGAATACCACGACACAACAGTGTTTCCTCAACTTTGTGAAAGGGGTGAAACAGCGCCCCCAATTTGACGCGGGTGGTCAAAAAGTGAACTGCATCCATATTTACCTTTGAGAATGAATGGAAGAGAGTTAGTATTAACCAGCACAAAAGTAGGTCACTCTCTGGCGGGCCAAATTTGCGCGCGCTAGCTAACCGTTAGCATTAGCCCGATGTTAACATGTAGCATCAAGTTAGCATTCTCCGTTATTCATGTATTTATGGGCTGTTGAACCACTTTGCTCCTCCCCATGTCTTTGTATCATTATTTAGTAGAAGCTTTATTCATAATTCAGCGTTTGTTACAGTAGTTTTTGCAGCACATTGTTAGCATTCAAACGCTCTATATAGATACAGACGCATCTCTGGAATCGCCCATATATGGTCAACAGTTAAGGGGAAAACAATTGAGAAAAAAAAAATATTTTCTCTAATTATTAAAAAACAACTGTAACAAACGTTGAATTATGAATATAGTTTCTACTAAATAAAGACACAAAGACATGGGGAGGAGCAAAGTGGCCGTTTGAAGTTCCTGAATGCAGAAGTGCCAAAGTGCTCATTTCCTGCTCACGTTAGTCTCAAAGCTGCGGGTGAGTCCGTTTCACCCCACGGTTCATCTGTCCAGGTTCAGCTGTGCTTTAGCAGGACATGAACTTTACGGAGCCGTTTGTAGAGTAAACTTTTGATGCTGCTCCTGTGGGTTTGTGCTGTGTGTGGTTACAGGCTTCTCTTCAGTCTGAGGAGCAGCAGTGGTGAGAGAACAACATCCTGCTTTGAACAGGTGGGGGGGGAGGGGTCAGGTGAGAGGGGGAGGGGTCAGGTGAGAGGGGGAGGGGTCAGGTGAGAGGGGGAGGGGTCAGGTGAGTGGGGGAGGACAGTCATACCTGATCCTCTTCATGATGAGGGACATGAAACAGTGTTGGAAACATTTGATTTGAACAAAGGCAGATGAGTTTTAAAATATCACAGATAAATCTCTAATAACCATGTGTTCCTCCTGCTGCAGGTGTCGGTGACTCTTCCCTCAGAGTAAAACATGGCTGAAGGGCTCTGGAGAAGCAGAAGTATAGATCACCTGATCAACTTCACCTCACACTTTGACAGAAACAAACCCAGGATGAAGAGGATCGTGTCTCAGCTGGAGGTGATCTGTGAAGAAACAAGATGGAGGAAAGATGAAGTCAAGATAAAGGCTGCACTTGCTGCTACAGGAGCCGGTGTCGTATTAATCCCTTCGACTGGAGGCCTCAGTCTGTTAGCCACTGCAGGTGTTGTTGTTACAGCAGCTGTTGGAGCAGCTGGAGTTGTTGTTGCTCGTGATAAAATCACTGACAAAGGCACACTGGAGAAGGTGAAGAACCTGATCACTGAGTTCTGTGACTTGGTCCAACCTCTGAGGGACGTTCACAGAGAGAAGACAGAGATGTTTGAGAAACTGGACAGAAAAGTAGAAGAAATGTTCACTCTTTTACAGACTCTGATTGACGGGCTGTATGTGTTGTTCATTGACTTTAATAAAGATTCCACAGTACAGCGCCTCCTGGAGGTCACTAAGCAGTGCAGGCAAATTCTGAAGGAGCTGGAAGAGCTGAAGAACTGGTGAAGCTGGAGGAGCAGAAGAAGCTGTAGGGACGAGCAAGGTGAAGCTTCATGGATCTCCTGGAGGAGCTGAAGAAGCTTCATGAATCTCCTGGAGGAGCTGAAGAAGCTTCATGGATCTCCTGGAGGAGCTGAAGAAGCTTCATGAATCTCCTGGAGGAGCTGAAGAAGCTTCATGGATCTCCTGGAGGAGCTGAAGAAGCTTCATGAATCTCCTGGAGGAGCTGAAGAAGCTTCATGGATCTCCTGGAGGAGCTGAGGACAAACATGAGGCCTGGGTCTGCAGGATCTGTGTGTTTCACTGGTTCCTCCTGATCGTGTCATTAAACCTGTGACTCTGGACGACTGTACAAAGTTTATTCCTCTCCTCGATTAGTTTGTTCTTTTACAGACCATATGTTCTATAGTTTGTTCCTTTACAGACCACATGTTCTATAGTTTGTTCCTTTACAGACCACATGTTCTATAGTTTGTTCCTTTACAGACCATATGTTCTATAGTTTGTTCCTTTACAGACCATATGTTCTATAGTTTGTTCCTTTACAGACCATATGTTCTATAGTTTGTTCCTTTACAGACCATATGTTCTATAGTTTGTTCCTTTACAGACCACATGTTCTATAGTTTGTGCTTTTACAGACCATATGTTCTATAGTTTGTTCCTTTACAGACCACATGTTCTATAGTTTGTTCCTTTACAGACCATATGTTCTATAGTTTGTTCCTTTACAGACCATATGTTCTATAGTTTGTTCCTTTACAGACCATGTGTTCTATAGTTTGTTCTTTTACAGACCATATGTTCTATAGTTTGTTCATTTACAGACCATATGTTCTATAGTTTGTTCTTTTACAGACCATATGTTCTATAGTTTGTTCCTTTACAGACCATATGTTCTATAGTTTGTTCCTTTACAGACCACATGTTCTATAGTTTGTTCCTTTACAGACCATATGTTCTATAGTTTGTTCCTTTACAGACCATATGTTCTATAGTTTGTTCCTTTACAGACCACATGTTCTATAGTTTGTTCTTTTACAGACCATATGTTCTATAGTTTGTTCTTTTACAGACCATATTTACATTATAATCACATCACTGCTGTTCTTGTTTTAAATAAAGCTTTTCTCATAAACCTTTGGTCTTAGAGTCTGAGGTCACACACAGAGAGAGAGAGAAAAGGCCTGAGCCGGGTCTGAGGTGACACAAGTGTGGCAGTACAGACTTACACCAGCAGGGGGCAGCAGCTACAGCAGAAAACCACAAAAAGCTCCAGGAAGATCTGTTTTTATTGGAGTTTATTAACGAGCAAATATTAACTTAACTGTGTGAAACAAAATACATAAATCTGTGAAAAACATAAATTAAACTAAAACTAAGTCATTCTTAAAAACAGGAGCACGAGACGATCTACATCCGTTTAATATCTGATCAAAATGAAGCTTTTGCTGCTTAAATATTCACTTGAGTAAGAAACATGTACATCATTATAATGTTTCTCAAATAGAAGTACAATTACTTCAGAAAGTTACTCAAGTACATGAATGTAACTAAGTACTTCCTGCCTCTGACTGAGTATTACTGCAGTGTAAAAAGAAGCGCGGAAATGACAATAATACATTTTTAAATAATCCTGCTGTTTCTGTTCACCTCTTATCCCTGCTTTAACTGAGTGCATTTTCTCCAGTTTAGCTTTACCCAAATCTAAAAGCTTCTGGACTGGAGAGCAACAGGTCATTTGAAAGCTAAGGCCTTTGAAAACTGATCCTAACTTTTATGTTGCGTCGTCGCCAAGTTTTTGTTTCTTTATCGCTCTTGTTTAAACACAATCACACCACATTTCAGAAATCGAATATTTTGAAATCTTCTACCACAATACACTTTTCCTATTCTCATTGAATGTCTCATTTTAGTTTCTCCCAATTCTTCGTCTTCCTCTGCCTTGTATCACACGTGCAGCTCGGCAAGAGTGTAGAAAAGCGGAGCACGAAGATAAGCTTGAAGTGTCTTATCAAATCTTGACCAACTCATGGAAAGACTATCAGAGAACTCTTAAGGCTGAGAAGTCAAAATACCTCTCGAGTATAGTGTCCCAGAATTTGGACAAGCCCAGGGTGCTTTTTAAAACTATAGGGTCTGTGCTGAACCCTCCCCAATCCACGATAATGGAATCTTCCTGTGCAGCTTGTGAGAATTTTGTGACCTTCTTCAGTGACAAAGTGGCTACTATCAGAGCTAACATTTCTGCCCCTCTCCACAACACAGTAACGGACAGTAACTGTTTTGCAGCTTTTCAGCAGTTTGAACCTGTGTCCTTGGCGTTTCTTACTAATGTTGTAAGTAAGCTCAAACCATCATCAAGCCCAACAGACCCTGTTCCCCCACGCCTCTATAGAGAGGTCTGGACAGCCACTGGTCCCTGTGTCCAGGAAATAGTTCATTGTAGCTTAACATCAGGGATTGTGCCAAGTTTTTTCAAACAAGCTGTGGTTGAGCCCTGACTTAAAAAACCTAGTTTGGACTCTTCTGTCTTGTCCAATTATCGTCCAATCTCGAAGCTTCCATTTCTGTCAAAGATTTTAGAAAGAAGTGTTTTTGCTCAGCTGCTCAAGCTTTTTTAGATGCACATGATATTTTTGATGCCTTCCAGTCAGGCTATAAAGCTCTGCATAGCACTGAGACTGCACTTTTAAAGGTTTTTAATGACCTGTTTTTACTGATTCTGGTGACTCTGCCAGTGCTTTTAGACCTGACTGCTGCTTTTGACAAAGTCGACCACACAATTCTTTTAAATCGTTTGGAACACTGTGTGGGTGTCAGGGGGACGGCCCTGGAGTGGTTTAAGTCTTACCTGTCGGGGAGATCTTTCTCAGTCAGGCTGGGGGACTCCACCTCGTCTTTTGCTCCCCTCAATTGTGGAGTTCCCCAGGGTTCAATTCTCGCACCTGTACTGTTTGCACTTTATATTCTCCCCCTCAGCCAAATCTTTAAAAAACACGGCATCTCCTACCACTTTTACGCGGATGCCAAATCTACATGCCACTCAGAGAAAATGCCAACAGCCCCCTGACACCCCCACTTCAGTGCTTAAGTGACGTCAAGGCTTGGTTGGCTCACAACTTTTTAAATCTGAATGAGGGAAAAACTGAAATTGTGGTGTTTGGCCCCTGGGACCCCCAAAATGACATGGGTCCCGACAACAATATGTCCGTCCCTCAGCCACCAGCCTTGGCGTCATTGTTGACTGTGATTTTAAACTCAATAAACAGATCGGCGCCGTTGTTAAATCAAGTTTTTATCACCTTCGTCTTTTAGCCAAAGTGAAACCTTTTTTAAGTTTGAAACACTTTGAACAAGTCGTGCTTTTATCTCCACTCGCCTGGACGACTGAGATGCCTCTACACAGGAATCAGCCAGAATGTCTTCACCGCCTGCAGTTAGTCCAGAACTCCGCGGCTTTAACAGGAACCAAAAAACATGAACATATTTCACCAATTCTGAACTGATTCGCTCTCACACAAATGTTTTTTTTTCAAAATGACAGAAAATAAAACATTCAACAGCTGTGGGTAAAACTGTTCCACTAACTAACTAACTAACTAACTAACTAACTAACTAACTAACTAACTAACTAACTAACTAACTAACTAACTAACTAACTAACTAACTAGCTAACGACATGAGACACGATCTAAATCAGGGGGGCCCAAACTTTTTGTCTCCGAGGCCAAAATGAAAAAGTGTCTGTGGTTTGCGGGTCAAACACGGCGATGTCAGCATGAAACACATATAACCGCATTTAATAATAGTGACTTTATTGTATTTTATGGTAAACATTTGCATTTGATTCTATATACAAATAACCTGCTACATTAAAACAAATGTTAACTCTGGTAAAGCCAAGTTTTAGTAGAACAAAATCCATTATTGTAGCGATATAGTGCCAGATGTAAACACCACCACCTGTACCTGCAGCTTCTACACAGTGGCCTTTGCAATAAAAGTTATAAAAATGGCAAAGTTGATGCTACAACGCTCTGATAAAAACCAAGACACGACAACATTGTTTCTATAACTTTGCCAAAGGAGGGAAACAGCGCCCCCAATTTGCCGCTGGTGGCCAAAAAGTGTACTGCATCCATAACTACCATGGAGAATGAATGATAATGAGTTCGTATTAACCAGATTAAACACAAAATGGCGGCTCATTACAAAAAGGAAAGTCGATAAAAAACAGATAATAGATTATTACGATCATGTTTCTTCCCAAGCTCTAATTTAGTTTCTGGATTTTTGTAAAGTTTTGGAATAATGGAACAATATTTTTTGTTTACAACTTTGGAACATTTTGTTTTAGTTAGTTTACTCCCCTCTGGACGTGGCTGAGAAAGTCCCAGACAGACACTCACGGAGCTTCTTTTATCTCAGAGGCTGTCGTTTAGATAAAGGCTCTGATGTGGCTCAGTGAAGCTGCAGCTCTGAGGCTCTCAGTCGTCCAGAGCCTGATGTTTTCAGCTGTGACTGTGTGATCCTTGTTCTAAATACAATTGTTTTACTGCATCATGAGTAACACATTAGACTTTCCTTCAGGACAATCATAAAGCTGAACCTTGAACCTTTTATTTCACTGAATTTATGTGTTTGTGTGATTGCAATGAAAATACAATGTGTGACATGTGAAAAACGTAATCACTGAAGACAGAAAGGAAAAAATGAACTTTCATCCAAAATCAGAGAAAAACAAAATGATATTGAATTTATGGAAAGAGAGAGAAGGACGTTTTTGACTAAAGTAGAAGAATATCCAGGTGTGTTTATCCTGCGCTGCCCCCAGAGGTCAGAGGGACTACATGCAAATATATAAATAACCTGCTCATAGACTTTGAATGGAAAAATCTAAGTAAGAACAACTTTAATAACAAAGGTGAGCTGGAGGCCTTGAACGGTTGGATTTCACTCTCTCATTCACTCACCAGTGTACGCAGAGGCAAGGAGGGTGAAGGGTCTACAAGGTGAGGAGAGACAAGGTGAAACTCCTCCCTCTTTAATCAGAAAGCTCTTCTTAGTTTGTCAAATGAGGAGAGCAGGAACAAGCTCCTCCCCCTCCTCCTGATTGGACCTGACAGGCTGGTTCGCAGGAAAACCTCGTCTCATTGGTCGACGCAGGAGGATACTCTGGAAAAATAACATGTATTATAACTTATTTTAGAGGACGTGGTCCATTTGGCACATTTGTACATTTGTAAAACATTGAAACTTCTAGAGTATCACTTTAAAGCAGCTGCCTCTAATGATAGACTTTAGTTCTTTCCCCTCCCTCGCTGAAGACGACATCACTATTATGAACAAATAACACAAACATCTGAATAAACAACAGAAAGGAGAGCGGGCAGGACCAGACTCTAAAATATGACGTCCAAACCCTCACATGGTGAAACACTGGACAAATCAGACTCATAAAAGTAATAATAAAATCTGATCATATCCTCCACAGCTCTGCTCTGATTGGCTGAGACAGTCTCCATGTGACACACAGTCCACAGTCTGAGCTCAGTGCGTGGCTGCTCTCACAGGTAAGAACTGTCTCCTATATTTACTTTACTTTCCAGGTTCAGACTCAGCTCATAATAAATACTAACACACAGGTCGAGTATTGAAAGTGAGACGCTGCAGTGACCTCACCGTGTGTCCGTGACCTCACCGTGTGTCCGTGACCTCACTGTGTGTCCGTGACCTCACCGTGTGTCCGTGACCTCACCGTGTGTCCGTGACCTCACTGTGTGTCCGTGACCTCACTGTGTGTCCGTGACCTCACTGTGTGTCCGTGACCTCACCGTGTGTCCGTGACCTCACCGTGTGTCCGTGACCTCACTGTGTGTCCGTGACCTCACCGTGTGTCCGTGACCTCACCGTGTGTCCGTGACCTCACCGTGTGTCCGTGACCTCACTGTGTGTCCGTGACCTCACTGTGTGTCCGTGACCTCACTGTGTGTCCGTGACCTCACTGTGTGTCCGTGACCTCACCGTGTGTCCGTGACCTCACTGTGTGTCCGTGACCTCACTGTGTGTCCGTGACCTCACTGTGTGTCCGTGACCTCACTGTGTGTCCGTGACCTCACTGTGTGTCCGTGACCTCACTGTGTGTCCGTGACCTCACCGTGTGTCCGTGACCTCACCGTGTGTCCGTGACCTCACTGTGTGTCCGTGACACAATGACTTGTCTTTACCGACAAACTGTTTTTATTTTGTGACGTATTAGTAATGAATATTTGCACTGAGGGATTTTGGATCTGGTTTAGTTTTGGAATAAACTAGTTATTAGTTTACAAACATTTAACCTTTGACCCCGGCCTTTACAAAAGAGACACAGAGTAACGCTTCATTTGGTTGTGACTTTTTTGTTGTGTTATTGGTGCAGTGTTGTTACTTTTCTATTTTGTTATTGTAGCGTTTTCTTCTTGTTTTTGTTGCTATTTTTACACTTTTTTCAAGAATCTTTTAGATTTGGGTAAAACCAAACTGGAGCTCCCCCAGTGGGGGGGTCCGCCCCTTTACACCCGTCTCCAGTGCGTGCTAGTGGCAGGCCGTGGTATTGCAGCCAGCAGCCCCACAGACACTCATGTAAAAGGAGCAGCCTGTAAAATGGTCCACAGGGCATCTGGAGTTTCAGACTGAGGCAAATATATTTCTTTAAAATGACTATTTTTAGGACATGGACTTTTTTTCTTAGTAAAAAAATTGTAAAGCATCAAATATACATTTTTAAAAGTGTTCTAATGACGTGACGTCACCAGGGCCGCAGACGTGCGTGTGCGTGTGCGTGTGCGTGTGCGTGAGCGTGTGCATGTGCGTGTGCGTGACGACTCATGAACGAGCAGATTCTCCCTCGTGTGATTTAGCGGCTGAAGTCTGAGCAAAACAAATGAACTGGACTAAAAACAAGGACAAACGACAACTAACAAACATCTCAAGTAAGTTTAGCCAAAAACTAAATACGTTTGTATGATGAATATAACATGTGTTTATAGCATTGGATTATGGTTAATAAGAAACAACTAGTCTACATGTTATTAAACTCATTTCTGAAAATTAAATAATGGCACTAATAACCTGTAACTGTTTTATTAATTAAAAAAATACTAGCAGCATTTAATGTACTTATGTACTTACACCATTATTTGTGTAAGTAGAATGAAACAGAAAAAAATGCATGATTTTTCCGCATCTGTCCTGGATCCAGTACAGTCGAGTCGAGTCGAGTCGAGTCGAGTCGAGTCGAGTCGAGTCGAGTCGAGTCGAGTCGAGTCGAGTCGAGTCGAGTCGAGTCGAGTGAAGTAACAACTCGATTTTTATCAATTCTATCACAATATCAAGACTTCCAGCACTTACGAAACTTCCCAGAAAAGTGACCGAGCGGAAGTTCATGAGCGCGGCTCCGTACGTCCGAAGGGCCGCTAAGCGCCCGGTTGTTCCAAGAGCGGCTAAACGAGCTTTTTAAGCCCCGCCCTGACAAACTAACCCCCAAAGTCATCGTAGCAGAGTAGCTTATTCACCTGAAATGGCCTTAAAAAAACATTTTGTGTTTAAAGAACGATGATATTAAGAGATTTGACTTTTTGCGTAATGGCGTCCGCTCCGCTCTGAGGCTTCGTCGGCAGCCGTGCGCGCTCACGCTGCTTTCACCCACTTGGGCCGTGGGAGCAGAGATACAGGTGACGCGTCATACGGGCACTTTGGGCCGCAATGGCGGACGAAACTGGTTTCATGCGCCACTGAGCACCTCTATGTAAAGAGATAGGAGCTGGGACAACATGCCTCTACCATGTATATATTTCTATATACATATATACAGGGGAGCTCATATTTCTATGAGCTCCCCTTAATGATGAGGGACATAAAACAGTGGACATGTTGGAAACATTTGATTTGAACAAAGGCAGATGAGTTTTAAAATATCACAGATAAATGTATAATAACCTCTTCCTCCTGCTGCAGGTGTCGGTGACTCTTCCCTCAGAGTAAAACATGGCAGAAGCGCTCTGGAGAAGCAGCAGTAAAGAGCACCTGATCTACTTCACCAACAAACCCAGGATGAAGGAGATCGTGTCTCAGCTGGACAAGATCTGTGAAGAAACAAGATGGAGGAAAGGTCAAGTCCCGATAATGGCCACACTTGCTGCAGCTGGAGTGGGAGCAGGTCTCTTATTCGCCCCTTTCACTGGAGGCCTCAGTCTGTTAGCCATTGGAAGTGCTGGTGCTGTAACAGGAGCTGGAGCTGTTGTTGTTTGTGATAAATTCACTGACAAAGACACACTGGAGAAGGTGAAGAACCTGATCACTGAGTTCTGTGATTTGGTCCAACCTCTGAGGGACGTTCTCAGAGAGAAGAGAGAGATGTTTGAGACACTGGACGGAAAAGTAGAAAAAATGTTCACTCTTTTACAGACTCTGATTGACGGGCTGTTTGGGTTGTTTATTGACTTTAAAGCAGATTCCACAGTACAGCGCCTCCTGGAGGTCACTGGGCAGTGCAGGCACATTCTGGAGGAGCTGAAGAAGCTGTTTGAATGAGCAAAGTGAAGCTTCATGGATCTCCTGGAGGAGCTGGAGAAGCTGTAAGGGCAAAGTGAAGCTTCATGGATCTCCTGGAGGAGCTGAAGAAGCTTCATGGATCTCCTGGAGGAGCTGAGGACAAACATGAGGCCTGGGTCTGCAGGATCTGTGTGTTTCACTGGTTCCTCCTGATCGTGTCATTAAACCTGTGACTCTGGACGACTGTACAAAGTTTATTCCTCTCCTCGATTAGTTTGTTCCTTTACAGACCATATGTTCTATAGTTTGTTCCTTTACAGACCATATGTTCTATAGTTTGTTCCTTTACAGACCATATGTTCTATAGTTTGTTCCTTTACAGACCATATGTTCTATAGTTTGTTCCTTTACAGACCATATGTTCTATAGTTTGTTCCTTTACAGACCATATGTTCTATAGTTTGTTCCTTTACAGACCACATGTTCTATAGTTTGTTCCTTTACAGACCACATGTTCTATAGTTTGTTCCTTTACAGACCACATGTTCTATAGTTTGTTCCTTTACAGACCATATGTTCTATAGTTTGTTCCTTTACAGACCACATGTTCTATAGTTTGTTCCTTTACAGACCACATGTTCTATAGTTTGTTCCTTTACAGACCACATGTTCTATAGTTTGTTCCTTTACAGACCACATGTTCTATAGTTTGTTCCTTTACAGACCATATGTTCTATAGTTTGTTCCTTTACAGACCATATGTTCTATAGTTTGTTCCTTTACAGACCATGTGTTCTATAGTTTGTTCCTTTACAGACCATGTGTTCTATAGTTTGTTCTTTTACAGACCATATGTTCTATAGTTTGTTCTTTTACAGACCATATGTTCTATAGTTTGTTCTTTTACAGACCATATGTTCTATAGTTTGTTCCTTTACAGACCATGTGTTCTATAGTTTGTTCTTTTACAGACCATATGTTCTATAGTTTGTTCTTTTACAGACCATATGTTCTATAGTTTGTTCCTTTACAGACCATGTGTTCTATAGTTTGTTCTTTTACAGACCATATGTTCTATAGTTTGTTCTTTTACAGACCATATGTTCTATAGTTTGTTCCTTTACAGACCATATGTTCTATAGTTTGTTCCTTTACAGACCATATGTTCTATAGTTTGTTCCTTTACAGACCATGTGTTCTATAGTTTTGCTTTTACACGTCCACATTTACATTATAATCACATCACTGCTGTTCTTGTTTTAAATAAAGCTTTTCTCATAAACGTTTGGTCTGAATTCTGACGATTCTTTTCTTTTACAAAACAATCATAAAATCCTAGAATTGTTTTAGTCTGAGGGACACGAACGCTGTGACGTGGCCTTAGCAGTAGAGAGCCCTCTGGTGGCGAGGAGTGTAATGTGAACGTCTGTGAGCTACAGGAGGCTGAAGCTTAGCAGTAGAGAGCCCTCTGGTGGTGAGGAGTGTAATGTGAGCCCTCTGTGAGCTACAGGAGGCTGAAGCTTAGCAGTAGAGAGCCCTCTGGTGGCGAGGAGTGTAATGTGAGCCGTCTGTGAGCTAAAGGAGGCCGAACGCCGCCCATGAGTCTGAGACGTGAGGGAGAATCAGGAGGAGAGGGTCATCAGAGGTTCCTTCATAAAGCACCAGGACTTCAGTTAAGTTCTATCCGTTATAAGTTCTACTCGAGGAAAGGAAGAACAGTGTGGATGTGAGAGCTAGTCCCTAATTGGTCGTGCAAGGTCAGGCAATTCGGGTGCACTTCCTGCTGCTGTTATACTGCATTCAGACTGAAGGTGTTGGAGACTCTTCTGTTCTGGTTTATTGCCTTCATGGTTTGTGCCGCCCTGTGAGGCGACTCCTGTGGTGATGTTGGGCTTTACAAAACCACTGATTGATTCAGACGACAGGAGTGAATGTGTTCTGAAGCAGGAAGGAGCTCTGACTGAAAAAAGAACTGCTGTTTGGTTCTAACTAGTCCCTCTTTGTTACTGCCATGTCCTCTGGATCTTCAACTATAGCTACACACGATCTACGCAAGGATCTCCCCAGTGTTTAATCCCTTGTCCAGCCCATATGTCCGAATAAAGGACTATTATTTGTGCCAGTGGATGATGGTTATTCCAGCTTAGCCCCGTTAGCTTGTTACAGTCGCCTACAGCTCATTGTTGATGAAAAGTCTGCAATAAACCACAAATACATCAAGCCCGGCTCAGTGTGTGATCATCTCAAAGGCTGCTTTATAAAATTACTGCTTTATTGACGTTATTAGAGCATAACACTTGTTTTCACCGGATCTATGCGCTGCTAAGGAGCTAGTTAGCTCCGGGCGAGCGGTTAGCAGCTCGGCTTTTTGACATGGCTGATGTTCTCACGTTGAAAACACAGACTCGATAAAGTTGTTTTGGGCAGAGAGATAATCAGAGGCTGTCAGTGCTTTTTACTATCGTCTCTCACGCTTAGCTCTCCGGCCCGGCCCTCGAGACTCCGAGCCGGGCGGGAGACCGTACAGCGGGGCAGTGCGAGGCTAATTATTTATGCAATTTCTCCATCTGTGAGATCAATAAAGTACCATCTTATCTTAAAAGTGTCCGCTGAAGGCAGGAGGGAGGCGGGAGGTACGAGCCCCAAATGTAGGGAGTCGGAACAGTGGAAGTCTGCATCGCAAAATATCAGCTACAGAATTGTGTTCCTCTTGTAGCAGGCTGGACTTGCCACTAGATGCTCCTCTGCTTTCACTGTTACCGCCCCCACATACGCCGCCTCACCGTCCCTCTTCCGGGTAGTAACTATCGTATCTTACTAGTTGCTGATCAGGCGATTGTATCACTTTTAGCTCCGGCCCGCGCCGCGGTGTACAGAGGCTGGCTATGGTGGCCGATGGCCTAGCTTTTGTCCATGTGTGTGTTCCTCTGGTTGTCCTGACAGCGCTGCCTCTGCGCTTGGAGGAGGTACGTGTTTGTTTTGATCAAGGCAGTGGTCAACGTGATTATTTCGTAGCCTTTCGTAACGTTTCTTTTTTTAAATAGGTCTCCACCCAAACACCATGGCTGTCTCGCCTTCTCGCCTTTTGTCCTCCTGCTTTGTACCTTCCACTCCCACAAACTAAATGAACGATGGTGCCCACGTTTGTCAAACCAACGTGAGATTGTGAACTGTATGTTTTTATGGTACTGGGTATGAGGAAATGAAACGAAATAATTTATTGCCACACTCTCTTAGCAGAAGATGAAGCAAACAGAGCCAATGAAAACACTTCAGCAGAACCGGAACTTGCGAACACCTCAAAATTCAGTCGCTCCCCCGCCCATCGGATGACATTTTGGGAGAGCAGAACGCCTGTCGGACAAAGTCAGAAGAGCTGGGCTGGTCCGTCTGTGTAACATGGGTGTACAGTCACTCGACCTTTGCTTCTATCAAAGAGTTCATGTCTGCCCTCTGCTTCCGTTCTGCTTTTCATCATGTAAAGTCTCTGAAATGGACACTTTCCTGCTCCTATGAACGGTGAACACTGATTTCAGTCCCAATAATAAACATTCCTCTGCTGTATTATCAGAAAGCCCAGGAGCTAACCGTGTGTCCGCTGGGGTTGAATCTTTAGACACGCTTCATTTTCAGTCATTTCAACTTCATTTGAGTCTTTAATGGGCCGATTATTCATGAAAACTGCAAGGACTTAACATTTGTCAGTTGAAAAATTAAACAAGTTAATTAAACAAGATGAAGAAGACGGAAAACTTACTAAACATTTTTTTAATGGCCACACACAGTCACACAGGTGTGTTTAGGGACTCCAAAGTTAACATGTTTAAATAGGGTTAAACAGGTCTGATGGAGTATTTGACAGCAGCTTCACATACTGTCATTGTTTTTGTCTTGTTTGGAGTCTCTGTTGTAGTAAAGGGCAGATGAACTTTGATAAATGTATCACGCAGTGTTGGAAGGCTTACAGGCGCCATCTGGTGGTGAAAAAGCATTACAGCAGTGAGCCTGAAAAAAAAGCAATCTCATATTTGTTGCTGAATGTATGTTTGATCGTGTGTGAAGTTAAATCCCAGTACACGGGTATGCTGTGTGTACGTGTGTATGCTGTGTTCCCACGCTCTTATTTCCTTTTAATATGTTCTTCTGTAGTATTGTGATCTTTTTATTGTAATGATTCCGGGGGTGGGCACTCACAAGCTTTTGCTTCAGCCCACTCCTTTTGAGCAGAATATAGTTATAATTATCCCTCAAACACTCTCATGTACGTGACTTTTACTTCATGCACGTGAAATGTACAAATGTTTGTTGACACCAGTATCATTTAGAATTATTTTCACATGTTAAAAAATCCTTTTATTCTAATGCCTTTATTTAGTTTGGAACCTGAGGCAAGTTTATTTGTATGGCACATTTCATGTACAATAACCCAATGTACCTCACAGCAACACCAAACACAATAAAAATATAATATAATAGAAAACATTAACATCAAAATCAATAAAACAAATCAATCAATTTTTAAAATACGTGTATATATTAAAATGTGTTAAAATACAATCAATCTCCATAGGCAGCAGTGAACAGGCGTCCTTTCAGCCTGGACTTAAACATACTCAGAGGTGATCCTGACTCAGATCCTCGCTGAGGCCGTTCCAGACCTTTACTGCATGAACCTGAAATACAGCCTCACCGTGTTTAGTCCTGACTCTGGGATCCACCAGGAGACCCCTCCCAGAGGATCTCAGGGCCCGAGGTGGTTCACACGGCTGTAACATGTCAAGAGACGTACTTTGGTGCCCGACCAGGAAGGGACTTCTACATGAGCAGAGCTGTTTTAAAGTCTATTCTCTGAGTGACAGGAAGCCAGTGCAGAGGCCGGAGCACTGGACTAATGTGGTCGTATTTCCTTGTTTGGCCAGGACTCGAGCAGCAGCGTTCTGGATGTTCTGCAGACCCTGAGGGAGGTGGTTCTCAATTCAACTTCTGATATTTGCAAAACAAAAACACGCAAAATAAAACTGTAATATAAATCTAAAGAATGGATCATAATAGTGTCCATTTGGCAAAACTTAATCCATAACAAAAGGTCTGTCTTCACCTGCCCATCGCTGCTTCTGTTACGTGTGTAAAGTTGTAAATAAGCATTAACATTAGCTCCAGCATCCGCGTGGCAGTTGTTTTAGTTTCAGATGAATCACGTAACAGCGAGGCTGCGTGTGAGATGCATTCATGGACCGTAAGAAGTGCGGGAAAAGCGAGTTTTTCACAAATGTGCGGAAAAACGGGACAAATAATTTGCAGCACTCTTTGCTTGCAATGTGACTGTTAACACACGATTATGGTCCCATTGTTATTCTAGTTTTACAAAAGTGAGCACAATGACGTTTCCTGTTTGAGCCTGATTCTGCGTTCTCTCATCTCTATGATTCTCTCCATCTCTCTCATGATTGCCGCCTCTGCGTTCTGGAACATGTCGTTGGTGAAGCAGCCGCCTCCATTCTCCTGAACCATGAGGTTGATCTTTTTTATCAGCTCTCTCACCTGAGAGACGTTTGTTTTATCTCTGTTGTTGAACACATGGTAGCGGTTTCCACAGTCGGAGAGGAGCTTCTTCAGAGAACTGTTACTTTGCTGTATATACTCTTCAATAGAGCACTCACCCTCTAAATCATCTCCTCTTGTGAACAGAATCATTGTGTATTTTTGTGAATCGTTCCCAAATGATTGTTTTATGACTTTAATCGCCTCCTTTTCCTCAGATGTAAACCGTCCGATCTGCAGCACCAGCAGAAACACGTGTGGCCCTGGAGCCAAGAAACTGACACATTTAGCCATTTCTTTAATGACTTCATCTTTAGACAATGTGCTGTCAATCAAACCCGGAGTGTCTAGCACAACGACACGCCGCCCGTCCACTTCAGCCTCTGCTTTTGCACAGCTCACAGTCACGGATAATGAACCCGACTTGGTCTCAAAAGTCTTTCTCCCCAGGATTGTGTTTCCAGAGGAGCTCTTCCCACAGCCAGTTTTTCCCATCAGTGCAATCCTCAGACAGTCAGCAGAGGCTTCAGAACCTGCAACAACAGACAGACATGCTTTAGAAAAAATACATTTCAACAGGACTTCCAGTTTAGATTCAATGTATTTTCTATTAAAATGTTTCAACAGTCATGCAGCTGTCCGGATTCACACCGAGTGAAAATATTTGTCTTTCTGTCGCTCAGCTTGGAGCATGTGGAGGTTTGAGGCTCAGCTGAAGTGTGTGAGTCGATTACGCTCAGGTGTCAGATCTTGTTCTGTGGTTGGTGGTCGTGAATGGCTTTGTATTTGCATAGAGCTGGTTGATTACAACGCTATGCAAATGCAGAGGCCACTTTCCGGACGCACGCGAATATTGGTAATAAATGGAAGCTCCCTACTGTTGGTGTGAATCTGGTGTGAGACTGAGATACACAGCTGTAGGTGATGGCCCATTAGGCCACACCTGTGTTGCCAGATTAGATGGTAGACCTTCCTTTGAGGCATTTGCCCTTTACTCTAATGATGCATAGTGAAGAGTGGGGTTAAATGAGCCAGTGGGTTAGTTGAACCACCCATATATTTTGAAAGTAAGACATTTGAAAAACCCACTTTTTATGAAAAAAAGGTTTTTTTCACTCAAAGTGAATTTCAACCATCACAAAAAAAAACACACATCTTGGTTCATTTGTATTTCTGATGTTGGTCGTTTTGTTCAGTTTAAAGCAGATTAAAGTTTAGGCAGATTTATTCTTAAATAAACAACTCTCTTGGTGTTTTGACCAACATCTTTAAAACAATATTTTCCAGACGATTTTTGAAGATGCAAACAAACAGAAAACAGCTTAAAATGTTTTGTATGTCTGTTACACTGTTTTCACACAACCACCACTGAAGCAAATGCTGCGTCTGAAGCCAGTAAATAGGTAAGAGGTCTAGCGCCAAACTGGATATGCGTCAGCATCCGCCATGACAAGAAGCCTCCGAACTGGCCTGTCAGAGCCTGTATGCTAACTATCATAGCCACTTTAGCATAGGGACCTCTGGTGCTAACTAACCGGTGAGGAGCTATGTGCCGTCCCATAAGCCACTTCAGTTTGTGCTTTTGTTTCATTTAGTAGAAACTTAACCCACATGGATCATTTGCTGCTGTCGCTTTAAGAAACAGCTGCTGAGATAAAATAAGACTAAAGGGAAATGTCTGGATTATTTGGATTTTTTTTCTCCTTAAATGTCTTTGTTTGGACACTATGTTGTTGTTGTTGTTGTTGTTGTTGTTGTTGGACACCATGCAGTAAGTAGCCTGGTTTCACCAGACCCTCGTTTCATATAAGGGTCTGGAACTTCTCAATTGAGCTCTGTTATCAGGTGAACTCCTTTGAAACGATTGGATCAGATTTTCGCTAGCGTTTGGTTGTGACATATGTAATGCGCACAGCCCTCCATGTGCGAGCCAGAGGTTCCCTGACTGGCATTGGGGACCGGGATGAGATCCTCAGACCTATTGTAAGACCATATGCTGGTGCTGTGGGCCCTGGGTTCCTTCTGATGCCTGATGATGCCAGGCCACATGTGGCAAGAGTGTGTCAGCAGGTCCTGCATGATGAAGGTATTGATGTTCTGGACTGGCCTGCCCGTTCCCCAGACTTAAATCCAACAGATACATCTGGGACATCATGTCTCGGTCCATCCATCAACGCCACGTCGCACCACAGACTGTCCAGGAGCTACTGATGCTCTAATCCAGGTCTGGGAGGAGATCCCTCAGGAGGACATCCGTGGTCTCATCAGGAGCTGCCCAGGCGTTGTAGGGAGTGCATTCAGGCACGTGGAGGCCACACACACCACTGAGGATGATACAGACTCGTTTGGAGGAATTTCTACAGAATTTGGATCAACCAGTGACCTGATTTGTCACCTTGATTTTGACTATAATTTTGGATCCAGACCTCCAGGGGCTGAGAATTTGATTTACATTTATCATTCTTATGTTATTTTGTTCTCAACACATTTCGCTACACTATGAATAAAGATTTTCATCCGAAAAATCAAATTAATTGACATTTAGGATGTGTTTTTTGAGTGTGCCCTAAGTTTTTGTGAGCAGTGTATAATACGGAACATCAGCAGGTGGCGCAAATCCCGGAAAATCAAATAAAAGCCCCTCCCTTTCATTAATTCGTCCTCTGCTATGCTCCGCACTTTCGCCTTTGGTCCGCGGGGCTCTGTGTTTACGTCTCCTGTCAGGTAGACATTGCAGCTATTTGCCGTTCATTTATCTTCGTACTTTGTATGGCTGCTAATACGAGCTCTTCTGTAGTGTCGCGGATGGTTGAGGGCTTCATAGATACAGACTGCATCGCGTCATAGAAGGGGGCTGAGGGGGAAAATAGAGTCTTCTGGGAACACACAATTTTTCACTCTTTTTAGACATTTTCTGGTGAAATATGAACTTATTTGTCACATACTGGAAATAAAGTCCAGTGTAAATCGGGCCCATATGGATATTTTCTCACAGCAGATTGTTCACTTGTGGTCATACCGCCTTTGCTCTGCCCGATCCCGTCAGACCTTGGAAGCTCAGCAGGGAAGGGCCTGGTCGGTACTTGGATGGGAGACCGTTTGGTAACACCAGGAAGCCTATAGCGAATGTAGTGAGTGAGTGAGTGGTTGGTGGTGGTCGGAGGGGCCGATGGCGCAGACTGGTTGCCTCGCTTCCGTCAGTCTACCCCAGGGCAGCTGTGGCTACAATAGTAGCTTACCACCACCGAGTATGGAGTGAATGAATAATGCAATGTGAAGCGTCTTTGAGTGTCCAGAAAAGCGCTGTATAAAACCAGTACATTATTATTATTATTAGTAGAAGTGAAAAAACGGCAGTCATAGCAAGCGCTAGCTAGCTTTAGCATTAGCACGATGCTAACATGTAGCATTATGTTAGCATTCTCCATGTTATTCATGTATTTATGGGCTGTTGAACCACTTTGCTCCTCTCCATGTCTTTGTATCTTTATTTAGCATAAACTATATTCATAATTCAGCGTTTGTTAAAGTAGTTTTTGAATAATTAGAGAAAGTTTACATTTTTAGCAAAATTGTTTTCCCCCTTAACTGTTTTCAAACATGACCATATATGGGCGATTCCAGAGATGCGTCTGTATCTATTCACCTTATTCCGCCCCGCCCACTTTTGCCACTGTTTGCGTCGTCTCGGCGCCTCTTTTTCCTGACACTTCCGGTCGAGCGCGAAGCCCGTTCGTTTTAACGGAGAACGAGGGAAAATATTCTCCGCTCAAATCTGATGTTTAGTCGATTGATTTGTGTAAAATGTCCGATGTTCATTTGCTCCGACATGTCGACACTGCAGCGTTTCTCTGCGCGGCCTGAAAATGGCTTTGTTTTCCTGTAGTGACTGATTTTATGTGGATTCTCCAGCCCCATGTTAACACATAGGAGAAAAGGGGCGGGACAATTCATGGCGGCGCCCACGCGAACCTCCGGAATAAGGTGAATAGCTCCATTCCGTGGCGTACAAGGCTCTGCTCGGTGATGGCGGTCCGGGGTCTGCTGGGGTCCTCGGGCTGAGTAGTTTGTGCGGGCGTGTGACGGTATGACCAGCAAGTGTTCCTACTTTTTTGTTATAGTCTAACATTATCTTTAAATTTATAGGTTGAGGGGTTTGATCATGTCCTTGCTGCTTTTTGTTCTCCTGCTGCCTTGTTTTGTTTACTGTCTGGTTTGTATGGACTTTACTTTTAACTGGAAACTAAATGTTAAACCATGAACTATGGACTGAACGACTTCCGTGATCTTAAAATAATGGAAATGTGTACAAAAGATTCTAAATGAAGCAATTATGATAAAATAAATGTCATATATTTTTGGAACATCCTCTTTCAATGAACAAACCTACGAGCCTCTTTAGAGGCTTGTTTTGAGCAGTTTATAAAACAGACTCACCGCTGACTGTCAGATTCTTCTTCAGATCTTGAATTTCTCTAAGTTGAGCTGAGATCATCGTCCTCTGGCCGTGGATCAGCGTCTCTGTGGTGAAACTGTGAGGTCTATTCTTAGCGCTTAAAGTCTCTACAAAGTCCAGCAGCTCAGAGACCTGCTGCTGCCCCCTGGTGTTCAATATGAGATGTCCTCCTCCACACAGCTCCAGGAGGTCTTTGTCAATCAGAGCAGGAACAGTTTGGTCTGAGTCCACAGTGAAGAGGACCACAGTGAAGGGACGGACTGAGGAGCTGAACATGTCCTGGAGGATCTTCAGCTCAGACTTGTCTTCATCTGTGAGAGAACCCAGAGGAAGAACCAGGATGAAGGCCTGGACGCCCTGAGGACCACAGAGGGACAGACAGTGGAGACACTGCTCCATCACCTCCTCCACAGGTTTATCAGACCCAGACAGAGGAGGCAGCTCCAGCACTGACACCCAGCGCCCACACATCTGGTGCTTCTCACACGGGTCCAGGCTCAGACGCTCACTGCTCTGTCCTGTGATGGACTCTAACACGGAGCTCTTCTCTGCTCCGGCTCTTCCACACAGAACCAGGTTCAGACATGACTTCCTCCTCTCAGAGACAGCCAGACCAGCGTTTTCCTCCTGAGATGGTTCACAGTTCTCTTTCAACATTTGGCTGATTCTTGTAAACATCTCTTTGCGCTTCAGCTCTCTTTTCTTCTGATCATCTTCCTTGGCGTTTATGCAAAGATATCTGCTCTTACATTCAATGATCATGTTCAGAATACGTGGGTCATATCTCCACACATAAGGAACAGATTGTGCCGTTGAGATCAGCACCAGTGACTGGTCGAAGGCCTTCTCACTGCAGCTCTCCAGGAGTAACTGGAGTTTGTCTCTGTGGTTCTCAGTGAAGTCTTCAGGCTGTAGAACCAGCAGGAACACACGAGGACCACTCAGAGTTCTAATGTAGCTTCTAAACTCAGCTCTGTTGATGCGCTGCAGATCTGGAGTCATGACCACGGTCAGAAGTTTGTCATTCATCTTTTCTTCGTGAGTCTGAATGGTTTGTGGTTCAGTGTCTGTGTTTAGCACAGGCTTCATCAGCAGGAGGTTCCCCACAGAGTTCTTCAGACTCAAGCTGTTCCCCAGAAGAACCACATTCAGCTCAGACACTGGAACAACAAAATGACAAAATATAAACTCACGTATCTTCACAAGACATTATTTTTGGCATCTTCCCTGATAAATAGATGAATAAATAAGTAAAAACTAAAGCTACGGGCAGCATCAAACGGCCATCATGGGCTGTGCTTTGATTACTGCTCCTCTGTAATCCTACTAGTTTATCATCCTGAAAAAGTGGAAGCATTTTGACTGGCTCCAGAGCCTGTCAATCAAGCTTTGGAGCTCTGTGGAGGCTCCGCCCACCCTTTTGAGGAACAGGAGGAGAATGTGCTGCCATTAGTTTAACAGACGACTCGGGACCATTACTATGAATGGGGCTGAATAGGTAATAATCTATCTCTATTATTATTATCATTATTATTATTATAATTATAGAGGACAATGTGGAGGCGCGTCTGAATAGCTCAGTCTTCAGTCGAGATTTGAATGTGGTGATGGAGTCTATTGTACCAATGTCTAGTGAGAGATGATTTTCAGATCGATAAGGGTGCCGTGATCTCCCTGACTTTGGGAATGACTGGCCTACAGGATTACTGTATCACCACAACAAACTGAGCAAAGAAACGCATCACTCATTTGTGCAGTTTTACTTTTGCGCTTCTGTCCGTTTAAAGACCAGCACAAACTTCACAACAGGTATTTCCTCCCCTGAAAACGAGAGGTGGCCGACTCATCCCTCTCTTCATTCATTTTTTTCTGCTTCTTCCGCAGGTATGTTGACGTGAGCCTGGGAGCTGCACTCATCGAAGCCCCAAAATGTCTTTCATATGTTTATTCATCAATAAACCTTTTCACTTCCATCCTATCTGAGTTTGTGGTCCATGTGAGTGAAATGTATATGAGACAGCATTAAGGTCGGAGTAAAGCTTTGGTAGCATGATATTATGACTACAGCTTAAATGCGGACTTAAATATATTGGTAAAGACGTTTAAATTGATGTTGACCAAATATATACTTCATTACGCAAGTTAAAAACTTTCCAAACTCCAACATGTTGAGAATCATCTGAGACTGAGGAGTTTGCAGAATTACCCTAAAAGGAAAAATCAAAGGAATTTTGACCTTTTAAAATACTGACAGCTGATCCACACGGGACTAGAAACTCAGAGGATGTAACATACTTTTTACCTGAGGTCATTCTAATCCCATGTGAATAGGCCACACCCCTAAAGGTGCGTACAGACCAAAAGCGTCCACGCCTCCAGCTTCCATGTTAACCCTATGTAGAGGTGCTTCAACGCGCTTCAAAATGCAAGCAAAGCTGTCCGCGCGTATTAAGCGTAGCAAACGCGAGCGGACGAGGAAGGACGCGTGTGAAAGCCAGGTAGAAGAGCGCGGCGAGCGAACAGGGAGGCCACGCCCACTGCTTCATGCACTCAAGTAATCCAGTCTACACGTGCGTTCATTTATGCCTTGTTAACCAATCAGGGCTGACTGGGCTCAGACGACCTGTTACCTGCAACAAACCATGCCCGAGTCGGACTCGGTTCCGGACTTTGGCCGCTTGGAGGAGGGGGGCCAGAGCGCGGCTCGGTTGCTCGTGTATACGCACACGCACGGATACAAGCGGCGGTTGTATGGGCGGGTGCATTTGTCACGTAAAACAGTGAGAAAAGGCTGTATTTATCAAACAGAGCAGCGGCTGCCTCGCTCTCGTCTCCCCGGCCCCGACCGCTTCGCTCCCGGGCGGTTCCCCGGACCCCCGGCCACATACCGCTCGTCTCCCCGACCGCTCACTCCCGACGCCCTGGCCGCTTCACGCTCGTCTCGGGCTGACTATACGGGGAGCGGCTGCGCTTCTCACGCCCTGTGTCCGAGCTTCTCTGCTGCTGTACCTGGTTTAGCCGCAGGCTTTAGTGGGACAGATAAAACCTGCGGGTGCATTTATCGCTTGTGATTTTGGTGCGCGTTCATGTGAAGTGCTTTGTTGTAACGTAAAGCGTAGACTTCCAGGAGTTCACCAACATAAAGCTGTTTAACCAGTGGCCGAAGCAGCAATGAATGACATGAACTGAGCGTCAGATCTTCTGTTCTCGTAGCCTTTTTTGAAGGCTGTATTTGACTCCAAAGAAAGGCTCAGGGCGGCAGGTGCTGCTCCACCCCACCCCCCGCCTCAGCTGAGCGGGACAGAGGGACCCGCACTCTCTATTTCTCTGCTTTATTAAAATCGACTATTATCTTCACCATAGCCCTTTTTGTTAAACTGTAGTAAAATGCAAAGAAAAGTGGAGTGAAGAGATTTGACAGGGCTCATAGTAGACATTATTTCACGCAGCTGTTTAGTTTTTTTTCCTTCCGCATTATGTTGCGCTGCTGCTGCTCACGTGCACTTGTAAACAACTCCTCGCGGCCACGGCTCGGTTCGTTTGTGTAAGTGTGAGCGCGGGCCGTTCGGGGCATCCAGGCCTTTCCTCAAACGAGCTGGAGAGTGGCAGGTTCGGATGTCAAGTGTGAGTGCGCCCTGAGTCAACAGACACGCCTCCTATGTCTGACGCTTGCAAAACTTCACGCGCAGCAAACAGGCGTTTGTCGCGAGTGTGAAGTATGTGAAGCGGCGTTGTTTGGCGTCCAACGAGAGGCAGATGGGGCGTGGACGCGCGTTTGGTCTGTACGCACCTTAATAGACTACCATTGGCAGGGCCCAAACTACCGGGGCATAGAAGTTGTGTGGGACTTTAGGGAGGAACTGGTGGGCGGCAAGGAAGTGGAAGGGAGAGGAGAGGTGCAGGAAACGGGGAACAAGTGGGAGCGTGGACGCGTGAGAGGCCGAGAAGCAGCCCTGGGAGAAGGATCGGCGTGGATACGTGGTTGCACCGCTCGCCATAAGCTAAGCAGAGGAAAGTTACACACCTGGCATTGTGTGTCAGTAAGTTTGGCTGTGTGCCTGATCAGCTGTGCCCTGCGTAAAAGCCTCCCTTTGCCGACAGCGGCGTCGCACTCTAACTCCATGGAGGACTCTGGGGAGACGTGGCTTAGCTATACCGCTCTCCACCAGGGGAATGACGGCGCACTCACCAAAAATCATTTTTCAGTGCATATGAATGGCCATCCCCCTGTGCCTGAAAAAATACAGTATACCCACTAGAAAACTGAAGACGACACCACTGTTACTGCTAAGTGAACTAACACGCATTTCACTGAAAACATTTTGACAATCACTAATGCCGGTTCTGAAATACTGTCCAGATGAACTCACAGTCAGGTGGTATTAGTCCATAGCTGCTGCTTCTCTTAAGGGGAGACGATCTGTAAAAGCAGAAAAAAAGATGTTTAAAAGTAGACCTACTAAAATATAATCTTTTATACAATAAACATATACAAAAGTTGCATACACAAATGATTCTAAAATCTAACAGCATCACAAACCTACAGAAGAAGGAGAAAGAGCCTGATTTGGATTTAAGGCGTCATATAATATCTTTGCCCCGAACACACAGAGCTGTTTCCTCTCCGCTGTGAGTAAAACACCTGTGTAGTTCTAAGTCCTAACAACCCAACTCTCAGCTGATCCTGCACAAGATGTTCTTTATTTACATTAATGTGCACTGTCC
The DNA here is from genome assembly GCF_951799975.1 of Gobius niger. NCBI lineage: Eukaryota > Metazoa > Chordata > Actinopteri > Gobiiformes > Gobiidae > Gobius > Gobius niger. The sequence goes on from NC_136875.1 coordinate 16,473,015, forward strand.
CAATTCAAATGAAGATTAAAAAATACGTGGCATTGGAAACACATTGTTTCTGCACAGAGTTTGCACGTGCACATCAGTCATGTGTCATGTTTGTCCACCGTGAAATCCGCCTGTATCAAGAGTAAAATGTTTACAGTTCACAAGAGAGGAATTTGTGCCTTAAACTTACCCGGCCATGTTGTCACAGGTCAGTTTTACATCTGTTGAAAAAAAGAAAAAAAAGACAAAGCTAAAAACAGTTGAAATGAAAGAGGAGCATTGACCAGGATATAATATTGAATTTGTATGACTTATAATCCCTGCTCAGGAATCAGTTATCTGCATTATACTGTTTGTCCCTTTTTTGTGTGTCTCTGCGTTGTTTCTCGTGTTAAGATTAAATACCCTATTCCTGACTTTTTTGTTGTAGAATAAATATTTTTTTAATCTGTAAAAGTGGGCATCTATATAAAAAAGATTGTTGTGTTTTTCAGTAGCGTTTTTTTCAATAATGAACTAGAGTCACTTGAGAGTCAGCCGTGGGTAGTACACAACTACTTTTACTTCAGTACCTTTTCAAAGTATCTGTACTTTTGAGAGTTGTTTTTTTCATTCAGTATTTTTTATTTCTACTTGAGTAATATTTAAATTAAGTATCTGTTTCTTTACTCGCCGTCGTCCCAGTTTTCAACAAAGGACTTAGATCTCAGATCATTGGTTAATAACAGGGATAGGGGATAAGGACCAGGGGTCGAACCTGACAATTTTAGCCAAAAGTAAAGCACCATTTTCTACAATTGCCAGTGCTGTGTATAATTTATGGCCTAATTTGGTTTTAAGTAATTGACAGTTTCTCACATTTTTACAGTACTTAACCAAATACATTTTCTCCAGTTCGACCTTACCCAAATCTAAAAAGCTTCTTTAAAAAGCAAAAAAAGCATCAAGAGGGACAAAAAGGCAAAAAAGTGACAAAAACACAACAAAAAAGTGAATCAAAAATCATAGATCAGTTTTGTCAGTTTAGCTTTTAAATGAGGCATTACAACTATAGGCTGTAAGCTCCCAATGAGAAGCTTTTAGATTTGGGTAAAGCTGAACTGGAGAAAATGTGCTTGGTTAAGATTAAACTCTAGAACGATTAAAGTACTTCTGATTTGTATAATAATATTTCTCAAAATCATCTTGACAAAGGTTCTATGCTGGAGGGCCGGATTTGGCCCCCGGGCCTAATGTTGCCTACCCCTGGTTTAAAACCTTTGAAAAACAGTCAAGAGGTGGAACTACAGTCCCATCGACTCGTTGCACTTTTATTGCCAACAATAAAAACAAAATGGCAGAGACATGTTCAGCTCTAATCTAATAAAAGGAGACCTTTGTACATTTATAGCAGAATGGCAGTTCATGTCTATGTCAATGTCAATGTTATTTATAAAGCACATTTAAAAACAACCATAGTCGACCAAAGTGCTGGACAAGAACAGTAACAATAAGTACAATAAACACAATAAAAGTTAAACACAGGTAAAGGCACAAACTGTGTCTGGTCTACATAGAACCGAAGGCCATGTAATACTAGAATACACTATGATATATAGACTCATGTTATACAATCACATAAGTGTAAGTACTTGCAAAATACAACATTTAAATAATATTCTAAATACATTTGGTTCATGTGTAAGTGTTAGGCAATAATCCACTAAATTAGTTCTGTAAAGGTCTGTGCGTTGGATAAGATACAGTCGTCTAACAGGTTATTGTCACACTAATAGAAACACTGTTTTATGAAATGCATCTCTCTGTATCATAGAGTGAAATATTGATCTAAAACTATTCTTCATTCTTAGCTCAGTAATCGTACTTACCTTCATGTGGCTCGATAAAGGTCCAAAGTGTGTCTGATGTTACAGAGGTGCGGTTTGATCCGGTCTGATGATTCTGTGTCAATTATTAACTTACTGTTATTGCCAGCAGTTTGATTCAGTGTTTATCAGGGCCCATAGATTAGACACTTAGATAAGACACAGTTTACTCTGAATCTGTGTTACATGAAAAGAAGACTAACTATCTTTAAACCAAATGATTGATTTATTGATCAGCTATGGTATTAAATCAACAGGCTGTGCTTTCATGTTACTTACCGGGTGTCTGTGGTCACAACAGCCCGTGAAGCCATTAAGACTAAGCCAACTCGATCACACCTCACTTCATGGTGGGTTTCAAACGGTGTTGTCAAATTAAAAAGTGTTTGTTTATGAGATTTCTTTTAACCAGTACTTTTAAATCTTGCTCAGCCAATCAGCAAATACAAGACTTTACTAAAAGCTCACGAGAGGCAGATCACGTCTTTTTATTTTTAAATTGTTATTTAATTCTTTCTGGACAATATATAATTACATTAAGTACAATTTAAGCAAAAAGACATAAACGTTGTTATAAACATTTATGAAACAAAATATGTATACACCCCCATGTTCCGAGTTTACTGAAGGACTCGGTAAATGTTAGTTTGGTGAAGTGTGTAAAGTTCATGTCTTTAGTCCATCTTCGCTGTTGTGTATTTTGCCTTTTCTCTTCATTACATATTGAAATTCTTTAACATGTTAACCTTTTATAAACGCCTTTGATTGAAAGTTAGTTCACTTTAAAACACTGTATTGTGCAACAGTTTTATCTCGCAGCCTCCCAGTGGTACATTATGGAACTGCAACAACACAAAGATAAGAAAAGCCGTGTCTCTGTTTACAAAACTAATATGACATCAGGGTGGTCAGACTTATTAAACTGTCACTTGCAACTTTTTATATATTTATTTATTTATCCCAAAACCATATATATTTTATGAACACATAACAGTGGTTTTGAAGGATATATTAATCTATGAAATAACTACAACAACATAACATGTAATTTGAGTAACGTTATATATGAAATGTTTTTTCTTCCAGTGTAAAAAGTGGTGATTCAAACAATTACTCAAGAGTTAAAAAAAGTACTTGGAGAAAATGCTACTAGAGTACTTTGAGCACAGAGTGAGTATAAAAGTGTGATTTAGGATCCAATATGTGACATAATGTAGAAATCCTAATGTAGAAATATTAAATGATAAATATGAAGAATACAGTACAAAAAGCACGATCTGCATATATATTTGTAAAAGAATCAGAATAGTTTTTGTTGCCATCGTTTGAGAACTGGTACAAATTATGTTTTAGTCGCTTAAAGTTTTACTCACACTGGAACTTTTTTTCCCCTTCAAGTAAGAATACGGATACTTCAATAAAACTCAGTACAATTCCTTCAAAAAGTTACTAAGTCAGATCAAGTCATTATAAACTCAACTATATTGCGATGGTGCCATCTAGTGGCCTATTACAGCAATACTCTTGGATAGAAAAATACAATTTATGACCCACTAAAATGTTAATGCTTCTCTTGTTAAATTGTATGCTTTTACGGCCTTCAATTTGACATGATCAAATGTAACAGTTCTTTAATGAACTAAAATGATCTGAACAGAATCTTGGAACAGGAATTTGTATGGTGAAATCTAAAATCTTGTGCATAAAAGTCTTATTCAGAGAACCATCTGCTTGTCAATATTAAGAGACTCCCAAACTCCCTGATATTTTTGTCTTGCAGATTTTAATGTGTCTTTGGTGTGGAGTATGTATGTATTTACGTTTACATGTGCTGTCGGTTCAGTGTTTTCCACACAGAAGTTGATGTAGTCTGTGATGCAGTGGGTCATGGCATCGATGTCATCTCCATGAGAGCTGCAAAAACAATCTCTCAGTCTCTCTTCAGCCTCTTCACTCCACACTTTCACTGACCTCTTCTGTGCTGGCTCCCTTCGCACCTTGGGTGTGTATTGCGGTCTCAGGTAGACGAGATTGTGGTCTGAGCGGGTGGAGGGGCGGAGGTGTAAGCGTCCTTCACATTAGCAAACAGGAAGTCCAGAGTCCTATCACTCTGGCCTGTAGGCAAAGCCCTCTCTTATTTTGAAGGGCTGTTGTCCGGTTACAGAAGTTTAAAATGTGGCAAGTGTTGTTTCCCGCTTGTCTAGATTGATGGAACAAGTAAATAAAGTTTGCAGAGACTCCACACGTGCTCGTCTCTTTCATCCTCCACATTGGTGACGACGTTTTAACTATGTCGCATGTTCGTCTGCTCCTGCTGCAGCTGCACCGACTGTTTTTGTGGCCACTGTAAAGCTTCCGGATTTTTGGCCCTGGTTTCAACACGCCAACACTCAATTCCCTCTGCGGGGCACTACCACAGACGACACAAAATATTTTCACGTCGTTGCTACCCGCAGATTAATGAGACTGCTCCAGGAGCCGCCTTAAGACGCTGTTATTACGACTGTACCAGCTCTCGGACATAGACCTGAGCTCTTCTGTCTATGATGGACAGTGCAATAAAAATGTAAAACTATATTGAATGAAAATAATGAAATAAAATGGCATCAGTAAAATTCTGATATAACTTCTCTTAAAAGTGTCGCCTACTTTACTGAAGGAAATGTAAACGAGTAAACAACAATCTGCTGTGAAAAAGTCATAAATAAAAGTCTGTTGAAGAAAATGCCTTGTGCTCGTGTCGGTATCGCCAAGTACTTAAATCAAAGTACTCTGGTATCGGTTTTAGAAAAAGTAGTATCGGTGCATCTCTAACATTCATGCACAGGCAACACAATAATAATCACACACAGGCGCACACACATCACAGTCAGAAGCACGCAGAAACTACAGTCCATTTGGAGATGTTCCCAGTCCAGAGCATAGTCCCCTTTTCCCCAGTCCTCCCAAGTCCAAAGTCCGAGTGATCAAAATATCCATATCCACTTGTCGACTCCACTGAGTATTATTAGCACAAGCACTGATAGGAAAGAGGCTCTGTCATTATATCCTTTGAAATAATGTCCTAAAACTTAAGTCCTTCATCCGACGTCCATTTGCAGAGTTACAGTCATATATCCTCTGCTTGTTACAAGTCTTTTCATGACATGTTAGAGCCGTATGAACCATCTCGGGCCCTGAGAACTTCAGGGAGGGGCCTCCTGGTGGTTCCCAGAGTCAATAATAAACACGGTGAGGCTGCGTTTCAGTTTCATGCAGCTAAAATCTGGAACAGTCTTCAGGAGGATGTGAGACAAGCCTCAACTCTGACAATGTTCAAATCCAGGCTGAAAACAGTTCTTTTTGCCCGAGTACATGACTGAAAGTATTTTATCTGCACTCTCGCCTTTTACTGTAATTGATTAATTCTATGTTGACGTCCAGAGGAGAAGGAGCGACAAAAACAGAGGTAACTTTGTGTGAACGAGCAAGAAAAATAGTGCTCAAGACAGAGCGAGTCCAAACAAGACTTAAAAATGCAAATAACTGAAAGTATTTTATCTGCACTCTCGCCTCTTACTGTAATTGATTAATTCTATGTTGATGTTTTTATTGATTGTATTTGTTTTCTTATATTTATGCAACTGTGAAGCACTTTGAATTGCCTTGTGTATGAATTGTGCTCTACAGATAAAGTTGCCTTGCCTCAGTCTAACAGAAACATATCCATCAATCCATGGTGTACTTTGTGTTAAATTATTCCTCCAGGAAACATCCATAGTTTAGCTAGTTAAAGAAACTGGCAGTAGCCATGTGTGTGTCGGTGTGTGTGGCTCTTACCTGGTTAAAAGGTGAGACTTAAACATCACTGTCGTTTTGGTCGTGTGGAGAAGATGTGACTGGTAAATACAGACTTCTTCACTGCAGAGTCTTCTTTCTGACAGAGCTGTCAAGGAGGCTGGAAAGTCGTTACTTAACTGAGGTTTTACACTGGAAGTATCTTTAGCTCTGGTGCAGAAGGTTTATTATTACTAACAGATGTTACCCATCTACACAAGTCATTATCAAAAGCATTAAAGCTGGGCTACCCGAGTTTTGTTGTTTTAGAGTATGGTGTAATCAAAGAACAGATCTTGTTGCATTGTCTTATTGAGCGCAGGATGATAGAAGTAGAATCTAAAATGACTGCACATTTAACCAAGCACCTTTTCTCCAGTTCAGCTTTACTGCCTCTGGACTGTTCTTTTCAGCCTATAGGCCAGAGTAACCCCTCAATTGAAAGCTAAGACCTACGAAACTGATTTAAACATGCTGACACTTTTTTCACATTCTTTTTATCTCATTTGTGCAACTTTTTTGCCACTTTTGTTCAAGAAGCTTTTAGATTTGGGTAAAATCAAACTGGAGAAAATGTGCTCGTTTCAGGTGGGTTAAGGGTTAGGAGGCTAAAACCTGTCACATGCACTTTAATAATCAACTGGACGAGAAAAATTGAAGAACACAAAAAGATTTCAAGAATGTCCCCAGAAAAGTAGCAAAAAGCCGAGTACGTTTCAATACAAATGGTCCCTTTAAGGCGAGACGCTGCAGATGAAAACAGTGATTTTTCACACAGTGGTCGAAGTGTAAATCTTTACATCTTAGTTTTCATGTCAGAGAATAAAAAAGACCAAACTTACCCTGTGTGATGATACATTTATGACGTTTTGTCGTGAGGCAGAGTTTTCATTCACAAAAATGGACATATTTGACCTCCTCGTGTCCTGAAGGCTCTGCGATGTCACTTTAATCCAGATATGGTCAGAGAGGAGGAATGTGTAGGGCTGGTTTCTCTAAATGACGATTTTGTTCCACTTTAGCTCCTACAGACTCTGAACTTTACAGACTCTGAACTTTACAGACTTGGACATGACAAGATTTTAAAGAGGGGGTGTTCTGCTTTAAAGAGGGCGTGTTCTGCTTTAAAGAGGGCGTGTTCTGCTTTAAAGAGGGCGTGTTCTGCTTTAAAGAGGGCGTGTTCTGCTTTAAAGAGGGGGTGTTCTGCTTTAAAGAGGGCGTGTTCTGCTTTAAAGAGGGCGTGTTCTGCTTTAAAGAGGGGGTGTTCTGCTTTAAAGAGGGGGTGTTCTGCTTTAAAGAGGGCGTGTTCTGCTTTAAAGAGGGCGTGTTCTGCTTTAAAGAGGGCGTGTTCTGCTTTAAAGAGGGGGTGTTCTGCTTTAAAGAGGGGGTGTTCTGCTTTTGTCAGTCCCACAGCACCAGTCTATGTCTCACTACAATGATGACAAACCTTCTGTTGGTCTGTAAATGCAGTAAATTAGAATAACTGCCTTGTATAAAATGTCTCTCTCAAAATGGCTGTAGTGAATGTCTTGAAATAGGCCTCTGTCTCTTTAAGAACCTCTGAGCCTTTAGACACGCCCCCTCCACACGCTGTCTGTGGCATCAGTGGGGAGGGGGTTCTGCTGAGGAGCAGTGGTTGGTTACTCGGCTGGTGACCAAAGCTCGGAGGCGTCTCCAGGAGGTGGGGGCGTTCCTAGGAGGACTCAGGCAAACCTATCCCTAAAATGGCCGCCATCAGGCAAACCTATCCCTAAAATGGCCGCCATCAGGCAAACCTATCCCTAAAATGGCCGCCATCAGGCAAACCTATCCCTAAAATGGCCGCCATCAGAGTTTTTACAGATTACTCAGAAATACGTGAATGTGCCAAGGCAACACTTCAGCCATGTTTTTAATGAGGGAGTGACAGAATAACAGGATGGGAAGCTGGAAAAAGTCCATTTTGCAGAATACCCCCCCTTTAAAGTTTTTTTTAGAGGGATTTTTTAAATATCTTATTCCAGCCTGATTTATGCAGCTTTGAACCAAAAAAACAAGGAGAAATTTGAGTTTTTACAGAGATTTTCATTAGTTTTTTCAAAAACTAAACAATATCCAAAATCCTTCTGAAAAAAATCTGTGTTTCTAATCACAAAACCACAAAATAAAACCATACATTTAAATCTGGGTCGGTCCAGTATTTAGATTTCGTCGCTGAAAAAATATAGAGTTCGGGAATGTGAGGTCATATCGCTAAGCATTATGGGATTAGCAGCAATTATAAACTAATGGAGATTTTAAGTTATTGTTCACATTAAAACACAGTGAGTTAGATGTTTTTACCAGCAGTAGCTCAGCAGCTAACGGAGCTGTTCCCCCGACTTTTTCTCCACTTTTTACACTGTTTTTAGCTAATGTTAGTCAATGGAAATGTGTGCTAACAGCTGCAAAGATGGCGGATCTCCATGGTAACTGTGGAGTTTCCCGAACTCTGTTTTCCTCCCTTCACATCTTAGTTTTCATGTCAGTATAAAAATGACAAAACTCACCCGCATGATGTTTATTTTATGATGTTTTGTCTGCGAGGTGGGGGCGACCCGGAAGTAGCTGCTGCGCTGTCATTTTTTGTCAAATTTTGGTCTTTTTTTGTCATTTTTTGTCATTTTTTTTGTCATTTTTTGGTCTTTTTTGTCACATTTTTGTCAATTTTTTTTTCACTTTTTTGTCACTTTATTGTCACATTTTTGTCACATTTTTGTCACATTTTTGTCACATTTTTGTCACATTTTTGTCAATTTTTTGTCATTTTTTGTCACATTTTTGTCACTTTTTTGTCACATTTTTGTCACTTTTTTGTCACTTTTTTGTCAATTTTTTGTCATTTTTTTGTCACATTTTTGTCAATTGTTTGTCATATTTTTGTAATTTTTTGTCCATTTTTTTGTCATATTTTTGTAATTTTTTTGTCATTTTTTTGTCATTTTTTGTCCATTTTTTGTCCATTTTTTTGTAATTTTTTTGTAATTTTTGTCACATTTTTGTCATTTTTTGTCATTTTTTTGTCACATTTTTGTCATTTTTTTGTCACATTTTTGTCATTTTTTGTCATTTTTTTGTCACATTTTTGTCTTAGTTACTAATATGTCAATAAAATATCAATGTCAATTCATGATTTTGATTTCGTTGCCCAAAATATAGGAAATTTTTGCCATTTTAATGCTCAAAATGCCTTATTTTTATGTGAAAACATAAAATGACAGAAAAAGTGCAATACATTTTTTTCTCATATTTATATCTGTGATGTTCAGCAGAAGTTTCAAATTGACATCTCTACATTTCCCCCCCCCCTGTTCACCTGCAGTGTCGCCTTAACAGCAGTTTTTAACGTTCATAGGTTAACAGTTAACAGTTGTTACTCACGGCTCCGGAGCTCAAAGTTCTGACCACAAACCCCTGGTCCAGGTCCTGGTCCTGGTCCAGGTCCTGGTCCAGGTCCTGGTCCAGGTCCTGGTCCTGGTCCAGGTCCTGGTCCAGGTCCTGGTCCAGGTCCTGGTCCAGGTCCTGGTCCAGGTCCTGGTCCAGGTCCTGGTCCAGGTCCTGGTCCTGGTCCAGGTCCAGGTCCTGGTCCAGGTCTGGCTCTTGCAAAACATTGAGTGCGTTGAAATATCCCGGTCCGGATGCTTGTTCTCGGTGCGATGGAGCGTTAGCATTAGCTTAGCATTAGCTTAGCATTAGCCCGCCTCCGTCCACAGCCGCTCTTCAGATCCTCCGGCCTCCGAAGCTCACCCCGCGGCTCCCGGGGCTCCGGGAAACGTCCCCGGGCCGCGTGTCGTTCGTCCCGCTCGTCTCGTTTATGTCTCCGGGACAGAGAGGAAAAGTCTGCGGCTCCAGGACACGGCTCTCCCGCTCCAGGACACGGATCTCCCGCTCCAGGACACGGATCTCCCGCTCCAGGACACGGATCTCCCGCTCCAGGCTCCGCTCGGTCCGGCGGGAAAGAGAAACGTCTGCTGGATCTTTCCCGAGGTCAAGAGCACCGCCCCCTCACGCACGAGCGGCCAATCACCATCGAGTATGAGGGCGCGAGCTTCAAACTGACCAATGAAATGAATGAACGCGGAAAAAAAACACATATTTAAACAAAACAGGAGAAAGAAAATCATTAATAATTTTAATCTCTTTAATTTAAGCTGAGTTTTCTTGACCCAAACAGCAGTAATCTGTGTTTTTATCCCAATCCTTTTGGACACACTTTGGAGGTGGGAAAGGCTAGTTTTATTTTATTGTATTATGATCTCTTTTTATGGTGACGTCATGACTCCGCCATTTTACTTTCGGTCCCAAACAAATGAACAGAAGCTCAGGATTCAGTCACTGCTGTAGGTTTCAGGGTTATATGGACCAGGATCCAGGATTATTACTGACTGTGAAGTAGGGCTGAAACAACTAATCTATTAATCGACAACTAATCGATTACTGAAATAGTTGTCAACTATTTTAGTAATCGATTAATCGTTTTCTAGCAAACACAGACTAAAATAGAGCAAAAAAGACATGACAATGATGTATTTTGGATGAAAACCTACTTTGTTTTTAAAGTGAGGGTCTGCAGTGTTTTGAACATTGTAAATTTCATAGATATCTGTCTTTGCCTCGTCCAATCAGAAAGCAGAATTAGCACAAAGAGCCTCCTACAAATGGTTACTTTAAGTTTACTCCATCAACATGTCCTTTACTTTAGCTTATGTGGTCAAAAAATTGAAAAAAATACAATTTCCATGCACCTTTCACAGCCAAGCGATTAATCGATTAATCGTGAAAATAATCGGTATATAAATCGATTATCAAAATCATCGTTAGCTGCAGCCCTACTGTGAAGTATCATAATAATCTTATTCAGATGTAGAACTGGAATGTGGATTGAGGGATCTGGACTGGAATAGGCTTGTTGCACGGTGTGGCTATGCTAGTTCCTCTGACCTGAAGGTGTGAGCACCAGTACTTCCTGTCTGTTTTCTTTTCCTGGAATAATAATCATATTTTCTAAAGATTATGTTGTGGGCGGTGAGTTCCCGGTAGACGATCATTTACTGTGTTCAAATCATGAAGTTCAGATCAGAGACGCCTGTGATCATGAAGGATTGATTGTTTTTGGGGTCCCACAGCCGAACGGGACCGAGTTGCAATGGGGGGTCCCCACTGGTGATGACCCAAGATATACTCTATTGAAAGATACTAGTTTGGAAAAGGTAAATGTGCCTGAGGAGCGGGTCTGGCTCCCGGTCTAATAGTAACAGTGTCTCCACAGGTCAGATTGATGACGTGTCGCACATTTTATATTTGTGAGGGACACGAGCATCTCATTTTCAGACATGTTCAGTCGACACATAAAGCTGTATATCAAAGTTCGTAGTACGGCCTGTAAAGTGACAAACATTTCTGAGGCACTTGACCATCTCGGCTTCTTCAAAAGCACACGCAGAGCATCATTATAGACCACGTTTCTTATAATGAGTCCAGAGAGTACAGTACGCTTTAAATAAAGTCAGCTTTACTCTCTCTGTACAACAGCCAGAGTATTAGCCTGGGCAGACAACACTCTGCATTGTCTATAGACGTCATCATCATCAGTCATGTCCTCAGTGATGATGTGCCGACTGCTGTCAGAAATTGAAATGACAACATTTAGGAAGGCAGTGTTTATCCTGTACTTTTTCCCCCCCTCATTTTTCCCGGCCCCTTTGTGTCCTGATGCACTTACAGTTCATGACGCCTGTATATGGTCGTTTGTGTCTCCATTTACTGTTTTTTGTGACCAGAGAGCAGTGAACAGAACTGCCCATTGGGATGAATAAAGTTGTTTTGATTTGATGTGCCCGAGGTACTTCACTTTGGTGACAACATGCAAAATATCATTACACAAATTAAAGTTTGGAAAAGTCATGTTCTCGTCTTCCTTGGTTTTACAAATCAAACCCATGCTCTTCAAACTATTGTGCTTAAGGTCATGTTCCAACTATAGGTTGAGCAGATCTTGAGGAGCTGCTGTAAACCAGCCGTACTTGGACTAAACACGACTAGATCGTCTGCAAACAAAAGAAGATTCAGAACAGTATTTCCAGAGACACAGGCAGTGTTACAGGCTCTGAGTTTAGTCGACAGTTCGTCTAAATACAGGTTAAATAACACTGGGGACAGAACACCCCCCTGTCGGACCCCATTGCTCACTTTAAAAGGGCCAGAAACACTGTTCCCCCATTTAATATGCACTGTTTGCTGTGAGTACCAGTCTGCTAAAAAACGCACAACATAACTGGGTACAACTTTTTGAGCTAATTTCAAGAATAGTTTTCTATGATTTACCCTTTCAAATGCTTTAGAAGCACCAAAAAGCACATGAAAACAGATGCATTTTGACTTCTATGTTCAGCAATTGTCTCTTTAAGAGCATTTATACACATGTCAGTGCCTAACCTGGTCTTAAATCCAAACTGGTTATCTGTAGATCTCATAAGTTTAAAATCCTGTCCAAAGGACAGTTTCAGTAATTTTGGACACTATACTAGCCAAGGCTATCGGTCTGTAGTTTTCTGAACAGCCAGTTCCCAGTTTTGTTTTTAATGACTGGAACCAATAACACAGCTAACATGGAGTCTGCTATAAAACCATGCACAAGAAAAGCAGTAAAACAGATAGAAAGCAGTGGGACAAGCCTCACACTAACAAACTTTAGGTGCTCAGCAGAGAAACCATCCAGTCCTGTACTTTTGTTATTAGACAAGTTGGTTATTGCCTGAATGACCTCATTTGTCGTAATGACGTCAACATTGTCAACATTATTTACAGTATCGGATTCGTTCGGAACACAATTAAACAAACTGCGGTAATGCTGCCGCCACAGTTCTAAAATGTTCTCAGTACCAGAGGCACCATCCACCACACGGGGCAGAGATGTTTTACTCAAGTTATACCTTTCACTTCTTTCCAAAAGTCGTATGTATTGTTACAGGAAAGTTTCCTGGCCATCTCAGCGCTCTCTCGTTCTCACTGACATAACGCACAGCATATTAGTTCGCCTTTAATGTTCAAAAACAGGCCCATATCTAGGTTTTCCTGCCAGTAAACATTCTGTAGCAGCCTCTCGAGCTCTAGTGTAAAAATCAGCCACATGGTCGTTCCATCCTGGCCTCTTTTTAGATTTTGATCTTTGAAGGGGTTTACATGATTCATGCAACACTTTAACAATATCCTCATACATAGAACTGATGAAGAAGAAGAAGAAGAAGAAGAAGAAGATCTTTATTTATATAGCGCCTTTCACAGACATGGTCACAAAGAGCTTTACATGATGACAGATTTGTGATCAGAATTATTGCAGTTGCCATCTCAGCACAGCCTCTTTTGGCAGATAGACATTACTCAGGAGAGTGTCTGTGTTCATAGTGTACAAGACATCCTCACTTGAAAGACAACTCCAATCAATGCAGGATGTACCACTTTCAACTTTGTGACTTTCTGTCAGGGGGGGGGAAATTACAATTTATTTGCCTTTAGTTTTGAACCTGAGGGAGACGGACCTCTGTTCATATGATATTTGCAAAACAAAAACACCCCAAATAAAACAGTAATATACATCAAAAAAATGTATTAGAAGAGATTGATTAGTATTAGTGCTATGTGACTGTTAACACATTATTATGGTCCCGTTGTTATTCTAGTTTTACATCAGTGAGCACCATGACAGCTCTTCCTTCAAACTTCGTCTCCTTTGATCTCTCATAATTCTCTCCATCTCCTCCTTTAAAAGTGTCTCCTTCTCCTTCCTACGCGTCTCCTTCTCTTCCATAATTCTCTCCATCTCCTCCTTTAAAAGTGTCTCCTTCTCCTTCCTACGTGTCTCTTCCATGATTCTCTCCATCTCTCTCCTGATTGCCGCCTCTGCGTTCTGGAACATGTCGTTGGTGTAGCAGTCGCCTCCGTTCTCCTGAACCATGACATTGATCTTTTTTATCAGCTCTTTCACCTGAGAGACGTTTGTTTTATCTCTGTTGTTGAACACATGGTAGCGGTTTCCACAGTCGGAGAGGAGCTTCTTCAGAGAACTGTCACTATTCTGTATATACTCTTCAATAGAGCACTCACCATCTAAATCATCTCCTCTTGTGAACAGAATCATGGTGTATTTTTGTGAATCTTTTCCAAATGATTGTTTAATGACTTTAATCGCTTCCCTTTCCTCAGGTGTTAACCGTCCGATCTGTATCACCAGCAGAAACACATGTGGCCCTGGAGCCAAGAAACTGACACATTTAGTCATTTCTTTAATGACTTCATCATTAGACAATGTGCTGTCGAACAAACCCGGAGTGTCCACCACAGCGACACGCTGCCCGTCCACTTCAGCCTCTGCTTTTTCACAGCTCCGAGTCACAGATGAGAAACTCATCCTGACCATGAACTCTTCTCTGCCCAGGATTGTGTTTCCAGAGGAGCTCTTTCCACAGCCAGTTTTTCCCATCAGTGCGATCCTCAGACAGTCAGCAGAGGCTTCAGAACCTGCAACAACAAATGAATAAGGATTTGTTCCATTACTTTGTTATCTGTAAAAAATGTAGATGAATATGTTTTTTCACATAATTATGTCAATTCACTTCAGTTCTGTGACAACAACAAAAGTTTGAGAAAAAATGGTATTTTTTTACTTAGTTTTTTTAAAGCCCACCATACAAAACGACACATTTTCCATATAAAAACGGAGTTTGGTCTGAAACAGGATGACACGTGAGGCTTTCCCTGACACAAATAATACTACTATGTACCTCCTGGTAAAGGTTCAGGCCTGGGTCAGCGTTTTATTTGTGTATTTTGTTTCCCACTGAATGGTTTATAAAACAGACTCACCGCTGTCCGTCCTTTTGTTCTTCAGATCTTGAATTTCTCTAAGTTGAGCTGAGATCATCGTCCTCTGGCCGTGGATCAGCGTCTCTGTGGTGAAGCTGTGAGGTTTATTCTTGGAACTTAAAGTCTCTACAAAGTCCAGCAGCGCAGAGACCTGCTGCTGCCCCCTGGTGTTGAATATGAGATGTCCTCCTCCACACAGCTCCTGGAGGTCTTTGTGAATCAGAGCAGGAACAGTTTGGTCTGAGTCCACAGTGAAGAGGAGCATCATGAAGGGACGGACTGCAGAGCTGAACATGTCCTGGAGGATCTTCAGCTCAGATTTGTCTTCATCTGAGAGAGAACCCAGAGGAAGAACCAGGATGAAGGCCTGGACGCCCTGAGGACCACAGAGGGACAGACAGCGGAGACACTGCTCCATCACCTCCTCCACAGGTTTATCAGACCCAGACAGAGGAGGCAGCTCCAGCACTGACACCCAACGCCCACACACCTCCACCTGGAGCTTCTCACACTGGTCCAGGCTCAGACGCTCACTGCTCTGTCCTGTGATGGACTCTAACACGGAGCTCTTCTCTGCTCTGGCTCTTCCACACAGAACCAGGTTCAGACTTGACTTCCTCTCCTCAGAGACAGCCAGACCAGCGTTTTCCTCCTGAGATGGTTCACAGTTCTCTTTCAACATTTGGCTGATTCTTGTAAACATCTCTTTGCGCTTCAGCTCTCTTTTCTTCTGATCATCTTCATTGTCGTTTATGCAAAGATATCTGCTCCTACATTCAATGATCATGTTCAGAATACGTGGGTCATCTCTCCACACATAAGGAACACGACTCATTAATTTCTTCATGGTCCCTGGTCTTTCAGCTTGTGCTGTTGAGATCAGCACCAGTGACTGGTCGAAGGCCTTCTCACTGCAGCTCTCCAGGAGTAACTGGAGTTTGTCTTTGTGGTTCTCAGTGAAGTCTTCAGGCTGTAGAACCAGCAGGAACACACGAGGACCACTCAGAGTTCTAATGTAGCTTCTAAACTCAGCTCTGTTGATGAGCTGCAGGTCTGGAGTCATGACCACGGTCAGAAGTTGGTCATTCATCTTTTCTTCATAAGTCTGAATGGTTTGTGGTTCAGTGTCTGTGTTTAGCACTGGCTTCATCAGCAGGAGGTTCCCCACAGAGTTCTTCAGACTCCAGCTGTTCCCCAGAAGAACCACATTCAGCTCAGACACTGGAACGACAAAATAACAAAAGATGTAAATCTTCACAAGACATTATTTTTTGCATCTTCCCTGATAAATAGATGAATAAATGAATAAGTAAGTGTTCTGCTGTAAGCCTACTCTAGGGCCCTCAAAACCTTTCTCCAAACTCCTCTGCTCCGCGGTGCCACTCATTTGCATAAAGACACAATGTGGAGTTTTTTAACTACAAATGAGCTCCTAAAACAATCTGATTCACATGATTAATTTACCAAATTAACACAAATGAAATGGAATATTTGTAGCTTCATTTTCCAGTAAGAATTTACACATTAAACTTATTTAAAAAATATATGATTATTAAGATTTCCAAAATCCACTCTGAAACAGTGACAGGCTCACATGAAGAGCTTTAAAACTAAGTGAGGCCATGATATGTTTGACTCGTGGCTGAAGCTCTCCCAAGGTTGGCAAAAATACATCTCAAATACTTCAGATTGTTGCTTTAAGATATGGAATATAAAGATATTTCCCTGAGAGGAGAAATATACTTATTTGACCTGACCTGTTTTCATGCCTGAATAATAGCTCGCAGCAAAAAAAAAATAACTATGAACTAGTTCATTTTTGGAACTAAGAACGGACTATGAACTATACACAATTATGAACTCTGAACGAACTAGTTCATTTTGAAATTTGTGAACTGAACTTTGAACTAGTTCATGTAGAAAATGAACTTTCCCAACACTGGTGTAGACGTCCATTGTCTCTGTCCAACAATCTGCCATAGTCCAGATCAGGGGTGTCCAAAGTGCGGCCCGGGGGCCAAATGCGGCCCTCAGACCAATGTATGGCGGCCCTCGGCCTCTTGCTGTATCGGTCACATCACCAGAGATCGACCTTTTTATTTGAAATGTAATAATTCTACACAATTCTAACCAAACAACTAACATTTCACTGTGAGACAGAGCTGCATGAAGGTTTTCAGCTTAAATAGAGGTGTGGGGCACAATTTAAACCTCTGCTAGTCCAAGGTTTTGCGGCACTAACTACTGATCTACGGCCCTTCACCCTGTGTACACTTCAATATGCGCCCCCCATGAAAAAAGTTTGGACACCCCTGGTCCAGATCCACAGTGAATGAAGACGTGTAAAGGCTCTTTTCTGAGTAAACAAGGCGGCCATTTTGTGTCGGGGGAAGCTGTGACTGACGCACCTTTGTGCACTGAGATAAATATGGAAAAAAAACACCCACTTCATTTTGCTGTGATTTAGTCCATTTGGAGGTTTGTTGTTGCTGCTGCACTTTTGTTTGACACATTTCTGAAAATATTTTTGCTTTTATAACATTTGGCACTTTGGTTTGTAATGAGAAATAGCACCAAAACACTGAAAAGTTTACAAATCCAACATAGTTGGACCTAGACCTAGACCCAGTAAGGTTAACACTGTGCTCAGTTTGGAGTGTGTGCTATGAAGTATATTTTCAGGAAAGACATTTCAGTTTATGTGTAATTTTCGACATATAAAAAAGCTATATTTGTATTAATTTTAGAACTGCAGAACCTTTTTACATGTTTTTGTCACAATGTCTAAATGTACAAAGAAGCTGCTTCTGTCCTGATTCCTATGATGGTTCACATCAGCAATTTGGACAAAGTCTGTTGTTTTAACAGTCATTTTAATATGGAGAGGGGACTGTTTAATTTAGCCAGGTCAGAGTTCATCAGAACAGGTGGTCCTCAACAGGTTGAAGGCCAGCACAAACTACACAACAGGTATTTCCTCCCCTGAAATCGAGAGAATGGAGCAGCATCTCATCCCTCTTTCTCTCGACCCGATACAGACTGGTCCCTCTAAAGCGCTCCCGTGTTGTCTGTGCCTAAAATCCAACCTGACATAAGCTGATAATCATTGAGGCTTTTTATCTTCACGTCTCAGGGTCAGATCAGTGTCTCTTCTGTCATAAGTTGTGTTTCCATCAGATAAAATGTGCATAAAGGTCAGCACACACTACACGATTTTTCTAGTTTTAAACAGTTTTATGAAGAGAGGGGTCCACACAACACGACTGGATTCAGGTTGATTATAGAACGTCTGGGGGTCACACACAACGACTCACTACACGATTCTGACAAACAGCTGATGTTTTGTAACACAGTCTGTCCTCTCTACGGCTTCATTTCTCCACAACTGACCCCAAATCCGCGTCTCCCGATTGGTCAACAGTGTCATGTGATCGCTGTCACAACAACACAGTTTATGCTGCTGCTACTACGAGCCTTAACTCGTCTATAGTTCTGTCAAAATGGAGATAAACATCAGCAACGTGAAGATGCAGGACGTATTTCTTTGATTTAATAAGAAAAGGAGACGGACCGAGTCTAGTGGCTTCTTTCTGCGAGCCACACGACACGATTAGAGCCGTCCAGTCGCGTATCTGTCAGAGCTGCTGCAGCTCGACTGTCCTTCCAGAGCTGTGAGGTCTGACCAGCTCCTTTTGTCTGTTCCTAAATCCAGGTGTGTCCAGAGGTGACCGAGCCTTCTCAGTGGCCCCTGAACTTTGGAACCGCCTCCTCTACATGTGCTCGGCTCAGTCTGTAGAGGAGTTTAAAACCAAATTAAAAACTCATCTTTTTGCCTTGGCCTTCGGTTCCATGTGGACCAGACACCGTTTGTGCCTTTACCTGTGTTTAACTTTATTGTGTTTATTGTACATATTGTTACTGTTCTTGTCCAGCACTTTGGTCGACTATGGTTGTTTTTAAATGTGCTTTATAAATAAAATTGACATTGACCTTTTGTCTGGTACAGACTTGGAGAACAGCACCGGACCCCATACTCCCGGGGGCTCCGGGAGTATGGGGTCCGGGGCCCTCGTGGTGCCCTGTGGGGGGTGCTCCGGGAGTATGGGGTCTGGGGCCCTCGTGGTGCCCTGTGGGGGGTGCTCCGGGAGTATGGGGTCCGGGGCCCTCGTGGTGCCCTGTGGGGGGTGCTCCGGGAGTATGGGGTCCGGGGCCCTCTGCTAAGGGCTGTCCGTTCCCTGTATGAGCAGCAGGAGCTTGGTTCATTGCCGGCAGTAAGTCAGACCTGTTCCCGGTGCGTGTTGGTCTCCTCAGGGCTGCCCTTTGTCACCGGTTCTGTTCATTTCTTTTATGGACAGAGTTTCTCGGCGCAGCCAGGGGCCGGAGGGGCCGGAGGGGCCGGAGGGGCCGGAGGGGCCGGAGGGGCCGGAGGGGCCGGAGGGGCCGGAGGGGCCGGAGGGCGTCCGGTTTGGGAGCCTCAGAGTCTCATCTCTGCTGTTTGCAGATGATGTTGTTCTGTTGGACCTTCAGCTGCCCTGGGGCGGTTTGCAGCCGAGTGTGTAGCGGCCGGGATGAGGATCAGCTCCTCCAGATCCGAGGCCATGGTTCTCCTTCCCCTCTGCAGGTCGGTGGGGAGTCCTTACCTCAAGTGGAGGAGTTCAAGTATCTCAGGTCTTGTTCTCAGTGAGGGACGGATGGAGCGTGAGATGGACAGACGGATCGGTGCGGCGTCGGCAGTGATGCGGTCGCTGTATCGGTCTGTCGTGGTGAAGAGGGAGCTGAGTCGACCCCGCCCTCACCTGTGGTCATGTGATCCTCACCTATGGTCATGTGATCCTCACCTATGGTCATGTGACCCTCACCTATGGTCATGAGATTTGGGTCATGACCGAAAGGACGAGATCGCGAATACAAGCGGCCGACATGAGTTTCCTTCGCAGGGTGGCTGGAGGAGCTCAGTGACCCGGGAGGAGCTCGGAGTAGAGTCGCTGCTCCTTCACAGCTGAGGTGGCTCGGGCATCTGTTCCGGATACCTCCTGGTCGCCTCCCGCGGGAGGTGTTCCAGGCATGTCCTAGTGGGACAAGGCCTCGTGGACCCAGGACACGGTGGTGGGACTATGTCTCCGAGCTGGCCTGGTGTGGCCTCGGGGTCAGAACAGCTGGAGGAGGTGTGGCCTCGGGGTCAGAACAGCTGGAGGAGGTGTGGCCTCGGGGTCAGAACAGCTGGAGGAGGTGTGGCCTCGGGATTAGAACAGCTGGAGGAGGTGTGGCCTCGGGGTCAGAACAGCTGGAGGAGGTGTGGCCTCGGGGTCAGAACAGCTGGAGGAGGTGTGGCCTCGGGGTCAGAACAGCTGCCCCCGCGACCCGGCCCCGGATAAAGAGGAAGAAAATGGATGGATGGATCTTTTTCTCCTGCTTCTCTGAGAGAACGCCGCTAAAGCCTCCGCTCAACTGGCCCAGCATGTCCGTCCTCAGCGTGGGGCTGTGAGCGCTCTTGGGAGAGGTGCTTCCGAGCTCCTGTTTTTGGTGCCTCAGGTACTCTTGGGAGAGGCGGCTCATGCAGGCGTTCCCCGATTACCTTTTTCCTGGGTTCCTGGGATGCATAGAGCTGCCCCGGGCCTGCTCCAATCATGCGAGACCTGCCTGCTGGGAGTACATCGGTCGGCCACGGCTGCGCGTTGCTTTGTGCAATAGCGCAGCCTAAGGGCAAATTGAAGTAGAAATCTAAGTCACCTATGTAACTATAGTTCTATGAAATGTGTGCGCCGCCCTTAGCTGCGGGCCCAGCAGGCACGACCTCTCTTCGATGGCTGAGTTCAAAGGAGACGATTGAAGGGAGAGTCCCCCTGTTATAGGGGTCAGGGCCACAGGAAGGGCCCGTCCAGGTGGGACTCGAACCCGGAGCTGTGAAGCACGAGCACTAACCACTGAGCCACTGCATCACAATTGAAATCCCACATGGACGCGCATCAGAACGGCGTGCTGCGCTCTGCTCTGCGTCGGCCTTCACGCTGCCGTGGGTTATACATAAGTTAGGCATAAGAGGTGGATTCGTTATGGATACTCTCTGTATACGCCCAAAACTGCATAAATACCAAAGAGACCTGACACGCATTTCACTGCGAACACTTTGACAATCACTTAAACCGGCTCTGAAAGCACCGTCCAGATAAACTCACAGTCAGGTGGTATAAAGTCATAGCTGCTGCTTCTCTTGAGGGGACACGATCTGTAAAAGCAGAAAAAAAGATGTTTAAAAGTCGGCCTACTTATGTAAAATTATTTCTACAATAAACATATACAAAGGTGAATTTAATATCAATTTGCATAGATACGTTTTCATACCATCGGGAACCTACAGAAGCTCCTGAAGGAGAAAGAGCCTGATTTGGATTGAAGGCGTCTCGTATCTTTACCCTGAACTCACCGATCTGTTTCCCCTCACCCGTGTAGTTCTAAGTCCTAACAACACAACTCTCAGCTGACCCTGCACATTTAGCTACTTAGCCCAGCAACAATAAACAAAAAATAACAAACAATAAACAAGTTAAAATCAGATAAAAATAAATAAATCAAACCATAAATGCAAATAAATACAGACGGATCATCCTCAAACTCACTGGGCCATGTTGTCACTCTGAATGTCCCGTCACATCTGTTGAAAAAAAAAAAAAAAATCAATATTCAGATGATATGTTTGCCGTCCTTCAAAGAGATGTGCAAACTGGCAAAGAAGGTCCAGTTGGTCTTCTGCCCTGCTTTCTTGGTTCGGGTCAGGGACCTACGATTGTGTAGAATTACTTGAACACAAAGATGTGGTCGGTTTGGAAAAGAAATATCACATAAGGATGTATTTGGTATTTGGTGATGTAATTGATATAATCTACGCATGACAAAATACTTCAAAATCAGAGCCTTTAGACCAGGGGGTAGGGCTGCTCGGTTATTGAAAAAATAATAATCACCATTATTTTTGTCATAATTGAAATCACGATTATTCAAACGATTATTTGTTGCCTTTAAAAAAATCCATCAAAAAAAAGACAAAAATCCATCAAAAAAGTGACAAAAATCCAGCAAAAAAAGTGACAAAAATCCATCAAAAAAAAGACAAAAATCCATCAAAAAAGTGACAAAAATCCAGCAAAAAAGTGACAAAAATCCAGCAAAAAAATGACAAAAATCCATCAAAAAAAAGACAAAAATCCATCAAAAAAAAGACAAAAATCCATCAAAAAAAAGACAAAAATCCAGCAAAAAAATGACAAAAATCCATCAAAAAAGTGACAAAAATCCATCAAAAAAGTGACAAAAATCCATCAAAAAAGTGACAAAAATCCATCAAAAAAGTGACAAAAATCCATCAAAAAAATGACAAAAATCCATCAAAAAAATGACAAAAATCCATCAAAAAAAACAAACTGTGACGCCTCATTTGAAAGCTCAAATCTAGAAAAGTGACGGTAACTTTTTGTCACGTTGTCGCTGCATTTTCGTCATGTTTTTGTTGCTTTTTCATCACTTTTTCGTCACCTTTTTGTCACATTTTGTTGTGTTTTTGTCACTTTTTTGTTGCTTATCCAGCACATTTATGTTTTTGGATGCTTTTCTTTTAACTCCTTAACTCCCGCCTGAACCGAGAGCATTTTCTCCAGTTCAGCTTTACCCAAATCCTGTAGGCCAGTGTAAACGCCTCATCTGAAAGACCTACAAAACTAAATGGATCTTTTTCCTCACGTCAGATTTTTATTCATCACTTTTTTTGTCGGGCAGTCGACTCATTTTTGTCAAATTTTCGTCCATTTTTCTCAATTTTTTTCTCACTTTTTTCACATTTTCATCCTTGTTTTCGTCTCAGTTTTGTTGCTTTTTTCCAGAAGCTTTTGGATTGGGGTAAAGCTGGAGAAAATGTGCTCGGTTCAGGCGGGAGTTAAGAGGATGAGCTTTTAGATTTGGGTAAAGCTCGGTCACGCCCGGGGGTAAGGGTAAGGTAAAGTGAGAGGCGGGACCGGGGGCCCCAGAGCCGGTGGCCCCTCTGTGCTCTTCCAGAACGGACACATGGCCAGTCCGCCCCTGCTCACCATCGTCAGCCCAAGGCCACACCCCCGAGTTATTGTCTTTCATCAGAGCCTACGTGAAGGTGCGTCTGAGGTGAGCCTGTTGATGATCATAGCGCCATCTAATGGACATATAAGGATACGTCCTTGAGTCTTTACAGGACGAGTAGGCTCATAGTTGCATGTGTGTCATTTCAGACTAGTTTTGACCGTATTATTATTATTATTATTATTATTATCCACGGCTCCGGGTCTGCAGCTAAAGGCCTGTTCATGCTCCACAAGACGCGAGAACTTTGTTCTCGCACCCAGAGCTGCGAGAACAAAATGACGTCATGTTGTTCTCGCAGCTCCTGTTCGGCAGCTCTGGCTGACGCATCAGCTCAGCAGAACTTTGTTCGGCAGGGCTGCGAGAACTCTGGCTGTGATTGGCTGGATTTTTAGTGGGTGGGGTTATTTTGGCGGAAGCGGGAAGCGAGAATCCAATGTTTACGTCCTAACACCGGTGCGGAAAACGGAGACGACATGGATAGTTTTGAGGCACCGCTCGCGGCAGTAAAACACTTCACTGAAGGACAAGGACACGCACACGGCAACAAAGTCCTGGGGAGAAACACACGGACGTTTTGGGCGAGGACGAAGAGGAAACAGAAGAGCCTGGCGCTACCTGCGTGAAAGATGTTATGGTAGTGGTTTAGTCCATACGCTACTCTCGAGCGCCCTCTTGTGTCTTGGGGGATTATCTGGTGGGGAGTTAAAATAAATGGCTGCCAGTGCCAGCACTTCCACACAGAGCCGTCTCGGTTTCATTGATTACAGCTAACCGGTACTTACAACGAACAAGACAAAAGAGGCGAGTGATAAAGAAAAGAAAAAGTGGTTCAGGCTCGTTGACGGAGGGAGACCAGGCTTGTAAACCTTAGACCTTCATCAAACACCGGGAAACATCACCAACATGTTCAGTGAAGGTTCTTGGATGGACAAAACCTGTACTGAGCTACACGGACGTGAAACTATTAGATATTATAAGACTTGTTCTTCTCCTCTGCTCCGTTTCATTCAGACCGTGTTGGCTTGGCGGTTTTATTGTGATTGCACAACATTACTTTTGAATGAAATAAATAAATAAAATGAAATGAAATTAAACAACATGGTTTTACCGAGTGACACGGAGGTAAACTTTAACGCTAACGTTTTCTAACATAATAAACCAGCGCGAGATGTGGCTAAACATGAAGTCAATCTTCAACATGTTTTCAATATCGTGACTGATACATTTTATAATAGTTTGAAGTCAAATGGCTCGTTTTATTTCGGTCATTCCTTGTTTGTTTTGGATGTGGAAAAAGGGGGCGTGGCAGTTCGGCAGAAACACGTCTTGTGGAGAATGAAATGTCAGAGCTCAGAACAACTTTGTTCTCGTTCTTTTTGCCTCAAGAACAAGAACAAAGTTCTCGCGTCTTGTGGAGTATGAATAGACCTTAAACATTATTGCACAGGACTGTCCTGAGACACGCCGATAAACAAACCCAGAATGACCCCGCCCCTGTTCTTGTTACTGGATCTGAACCGCAGCATTAGTGCTTTAGACCCGTTTGATCTGACCTGAAAAACCTCTTTTGTTTGCGAGTTCTGCAGGAGGCCCACGTGTCCTAATCCTGAACCACGAGCACGTTCAGTCTCTCCTCAAACACTTCGTAACTCCAGGTCTTACAGGAGAGAAGTTACTCACCGAGTTCTGCAGTTACTACAGACTCCGAGCACCAGCGCCTGCCTCGCTGTGAGTGAAGCAACTCTGGACAGGATTCCAGGAAGTGCAGCCAGAAAAACAAATGAAGTGCGCCACACTTTAACCCCTTAACCCCCGCCTGAACCGAGCACACCCACAAGCTTCTGGACGGGGGGGGGGGGGGGTCACAGCCTCTGGGTCAGAAACGCCTCATTTCAAAGCTAAGACTTTTATTCATTTTGGCGTTTTCCATAAGCTACGGTTAACTTCCTGTTTAAGATTCAGGGCTTTTATTTTGAAAGAAGTATTTCCTGCTAAGTGTTCGCGCGAGCAGCAACAGAATTAATTATTATATTAATATTAATCAGCTGAGCCTTTGTAGAGGAACACGTTCAAAGTGACGCACGAGCACAGGGTTTAAACGTTTGTTATTCGTTTCAAATGTTAAAGTCAAAGTTAAAGTGAGCTCATTTTGATGACGAAGAAGCAAAGAAACAAAACTAACTTCTCAGCTGCAGTTCTTTACACTTTATCTGTGTTTCCTGTTGTGTCTAATGTGTTTTTAGTGTCAAACTACAGGCTTTTCTCTGCCTTTAACCCTTTAGGAATTATTGTTAATATATACATTAGTTTGGATATGTGTAAGTACATATGGGATATGTACTTTTATATGCATGTTTTTATGTATATGAAAATAATGAAGATAAAATAAATAATAATACAAATAAAGTAGAAATATATATATATTGGAGACTCATCTTTTTAAATAAGTTTGTGTTTATGTTGAACTGTGTAATGTGTCTCGCTCTCCTGCAGGTGGCGCCCTACACGCACATCTACGACTGAACAAATAATCTCGATATTTTCATTGTTTTTTGTGTTGGGAATAAACTGAACCTGATCTGAGGATTATTTATGAAACAGGATTAAACAAAACAAAAATAATCTTTTGCAGATTTTAATGCGTCTTTGGTGTCGATACAAAAACAACGTATTTACAGGCGAAACATAATCATTACAGTGAGCGGATTATCCGAGGCACTTCAGGTGAGACTAAAGATACAGATGTGGAAACAACAGGACCAAACAAACAGGAAGAGGACGTTTTAGAGTCAGAAGAAATCGATCAATATAATAGAGTTTATAATGATGGGAGTCCAGACCAGCACAAATCACCAAAATCAAACTGTTTCTTTACATATTTGAGATGTCGTTTACAGGTGTTGGTTCAGACTTTCATTAGGTTTTCTTGTTTCTGCAGGTTTGAAGTGTTTGTTTGAAATCCTTTTTCTTCCAAAGTCAAAGTGAAAAAAGCAACAAGTTAAACATAACTGGTCCAAAGTTTCTACTGAGACTCTGCAAAGAAACTAAAACTGAAACATCTGATTGGACTTTTTACTTATAACGAAACACAATTAATATTTACAACTTCGAGCTGAAGTTTTATAAAGTGTGAAAACATAATCCATGGAAAGGTTTAGATTTGATAAACTGATTTCTGGATCCAGCGCCGGGTCCGACAGAGACTGGGAGGTCGTGGGTTCGATTCCTGCAGCTGTGGTGAGGCCGGGGCTGGTCCTGTGGGGGTTTTACAGCCACAGCCAGGGGGCGCTGTGACTCCATCGTCTGTGTCGTCCTGATTCGATCTGATTAGCTTTAATCCAAAAACCTCATCAAGGTGAGATTTGAGATCTGTGTGAAGCCTCAATATTCAAAACTTTTTCAAAGATTTAAAAAAAAAAATTAAAATGTTTTCAAAATGATTCAAAAACATTTACAATCTGTCCCAACATTTCCCCCCAAAAAACAAACAAAAAAAGAAAATTATTATAGTTTTGTTTCTTATAGTAGGACAGAAGGGTTAGTTTACCTGCTTGACTAGTTTCGATCACTTCCTGTGATCTTCCTCAGAAGCGCCCCCTGGTGGTGGAGGTGTCGAGTCGTAGACAGTGCACATGGATGTTCATGTCAGTAGAAAACTGGAAAACTGGAACATCCATGTGCACTGCCTACGACACGACACCTCCACCACCAGGGGGCGCTTCTGAGGATCACAGGAAGTGATCGATACTAGTCAAGCAGGTAAAACTAAACCTTCTGTCCTACTATAAGAAGCAAAACTATAATAGCCTTAACCTAAGGAGACAGTATGAACCTTCTACAAAGAAAAAAAGAAAATGTTTTTTTTTTTTTCCCAAAATGTTGAATCTTTATCCAAAAGTTTCAATTTTTTCAAATTTTTTCCAACTGTTTTTCTCCAAAAAAAATTGAAATTTTTTCAAAACTTCTTCCAATGTTTTTAAAACCTTTCCCAAAACTTTTTCCCAAAAATGAATGAATGAATAATGGTGGGAAAGACCAGGAGACACAGACGTGCTGGAGTCTGCGGTGACTGGACACTTGGACCTCTCTGTCTGATGAAAGTGGCGGGTCGTTGGCGGGTCTTTACCGAGTCTTTACCGAGTCTTAACCGAGTCTTTACTGAGTCTTTACTGAGTCTTTACTGAGTCTTTACCGAGTCTTTACCGGGTCTTTCCCCAGTCCTTGGTGCCGTGCTGCCCTGTCACTTGAGCGCCCCCTGGCTGCTGTCCATGCTGTACACGTTGACCAGGTGGCGGTTGAGGTGGCGCTGGTAGTCGCTCTTAAAGGGGAAGGTGCGGTCGCAGAAGATGCAGAGGTGTGGCTTGAGCTCGGCGGCGGGCGTGGCCTTGAGCTCGGCGGTGGGCGTGGCCAGGTGGGCCTTGAGCTCGGTGGGCGTGGCCGGAGCGTCCTCCGTGGTGGGCGTGAGCATCTTCAGCCCCGAGTCGTCGCTGCACTCGGAGGCGCTGTCGCTGACGTCGCTGCCCGCCTCGTGGATGCCCTCGTCCTCCTCGCAGTCCGCCGCCCTGGCGCCCGACGAGGCGCCCGACGAGGCGCCCGACGAGGCGCCCGACGAGGCCTGGCGCTGGAGGAAGAGCGGCGGGCGACCCGACGGCTTCAGGAAGACCTCTGTGGGCGACGGCGAGGGCGACGGTGGCGCCACATCGGCCTTTTCGGGAGACTGTTCCCTGTTCTCGCCTGAGTCAGGACACTGCAAAAGTTAAAAACTAGATTAGATCTCAATCACAATGGTCCACGTTTAATATTAGTCCACATTTAATAATACTGTATTTTCCGGACTATAAGTCGCGCGTTTTTTTTCATAGTTTGGCAGGGGGTGCATCTTATACTCAGGATGTGGATTTTTTAAAGAGGGCGTGTTCTGCTTTAAAGAGGGCGTGTTCAGCTTTAAAGAGGGGGTGTTCTGCTTTAAAGAGGGGGTGTTCTGCTTTAAAGAGGGGGTGTTCTGCTTTAAAGAGGGGGTGTTCTGCTTTAAAGAGGGGGTGTTCTGCTTTAAAGAGGGGGTGTTCTGCTTTAAAGAGGGGGTGTTCTGCTTTAAAGAGGGGGTGTTCTGCTTTAAAGAGGGGGTGTTCTGCTTTAAAGAGGGGGTGTTCTGCTTTTGTCAGTCCCATAGCTCCAGTCTATATCTCACTACAATGATGACAAACCTTCTGTTGGTCTGTAAATGCAGTAAATTAGAATAACTGCCTTGTATAAAATGTCTCTCTCAAAATGGCTGTAGTGAATGTCTTGAAATAGGCCTCTGTCTCTTTAAGAACCTCTGAGCCTTTAGACACGCCCCCTCCACACGCTGTCTGTGGCATCAGTGGGGAGGGGGTTCTGCTGAGGAGCAGTGGTTGGTTACTCGGCTGGTGACCAAAGCTCGGAGGCGTCTCCAGGAGGTGGGGGCGTTCCTAGGAGGACTCAGGCAAACCTATCCCTAAAATGGCCGCCATCAGGCAAACCTATCCCTAAAATGGCCGCCATCAGCCAAAAATTCAACCAAAATGTGACAAAAATTCAACAAAAATTTGACAAAAATTCAACAAAAATGTGACAAAAATGTGACAAAAGTGACAAAAAATGACAAAAAATCAACAAATAAATGACAAAAAATGTGACACAAATTCAACAAAAATGTGACAAAAATGTGACAAAAATTCAACAAAAATGTGACAAAAATTCAACAAAAAAATGACAAAAAATGTGACACAAATTCAACAAAAATGTGACAAAAATGTGACAAAAATGTGACAAAAATTCAACAAAAATGTGACAAAAATGTGACAAAAATTCAACAAAAATGTGACAAAAATGTGACAAAAATTTGACAAAAATTCAACAAAAATGTGACAAAAATTCAACAAAAATTCAACAAAAATTCAAAAAATGTGACAAAAAAATGACAAAAATTCAAATTCAACAAACACCTATCCCTAAAATGGCCGCCATCAGAGTTTTTACAGATGACTCACAAATATGTGAATGTGCCGAGGCAACACTTCAGCCATGTTTTTAATGAGGGAGTGACAGAATAACAGGATGGGAAGTATGTCCTGGAACAATCATCATAAATGTGCGATCCAGTTTTGGATTTATAGGCTGCAATTTTTGAATTTTTCCCCCTAAATGTCAGGGGCTCTACAGAAGAAGTGTAGTGACTGATCATCTTCATACTGTAGATTTTAGTTTATTTGGATATAACCTCACTGCAGTAGAAGCAGGAGGTGGATCTGATAAAGCTTCACAAAGATGGTCGTCCTAATCACTGCGGAGGCACTTTAAAGGTTTTCCAGAGCCAGGAGGCTGTGGGAATGACCTTCAGATGTTTAGTTTTTCACAAAAAGCAATGAAAATGTGGCAAAAACACAACAGAAAAGTTACGAAAATTAGTCTGTTTTCTCGTCTGAAACTAAAGTAAACTTGGTCGGATCAGAACAAATGTTTCTCCTCAATTGAAGTAATTTAAACCAATGCTTGATATTTACTTTCTGTAGTGAAGCGGCTTCGTCCACGTTCTCCTCTGGAATCACGGCTCGTTTCTCAGGCGTTTTCTCCAGACGTTTTTCAGATGTTTTCTCCAGTCGTTTCTCAGATGTTTTCTCTTGTTTTTCAGGCGTTTTCTCCAGTCGTTTCTCGGGCATTTTCTCCAGTCGTTTCTCAGGCGTTTTCTCTCGTTTCTCAGATGTTTTCTCTCGTTTCTCAGATGTTTTCTCTCGTTTTTCAGGCGTTTTCTCCAGTCGTTTCTCAGGCATTTTCCCCAGTCGTTTCTCGGGCGTTTTCTCTTGTTTCTCAGATGTTTTCTCCAGTCGTTTCTCGGGCGTTTTCTCCAGTCTTTTCTCGGGCGTTTTCTCTCGTTTCTCAGGCGTTTTCTCCTCACACTTCTCCACCTCCTGCTCCTCATTTTCAGCCACTTTAGAAACAAACTCCTCCACCGAAACGCTTTTCTTCTTCCCCGTTTTACTCGCCGCCTTCTGTCCTTTCTTCACCGGTTTCCTCACAGCTCCAGACACTTCCTGCACAGTTCCTTTCACCGTCTCCGCCTCTTCCTCCGTCACGTTTTGAGCTTCGCTTTGTCCGTTCTCACACAAAGCTCCTCCCGGGTTCTCCTCGTTTTCAGACGATTCCCTCTGGATCATCTCCGGTTCTCTCTTCATCACGTCCACACCGACGTCACGCGTCTCAACCGAGTCTTTTACCATCTCCCGATCCGGCTCTTCCCCTCGTTCCTCTGCGGCCGCTGATGATTCCGTCACCTCCATGTTTTGACTTTTCTCCGCCTCCTTCTTGCTCTTCTTCTTCCTCGGTTTGTTCTCCATCGTTCTCCTCCTCTTGATCTTCCCCTGCGGCTCCTCCTCCTTCTGCGACAGATCCAGGACCTCCAGCTTCCTCTTGGTCTTCACCTTCTTCGCGGTTTTCTCGGTTCTCTTCACCTTCTTCTTGGCCTCCGTCTTGGGCGCCTCCTCCTCCTCCTCCGCCTTCTTGCTGCGCTTCTTGGGCATGACGCGCTCCACCGCCTTCACGAAGTCCTCCACCTTCTTCTGCTTGAGCTTCTTGTCGTCGTCCTGAGGTTTGGGGCTCTTGAAGGACAGGTTTATGGGGCTGGTGTCGTCGTCCTCGTCGTCCGTGCCGTCGGCCACGTCCAGGAAGTCGTCCTCGTCCTCCTGCTCCTCCTCTCGGTTCTCCAGGTCAGACTTCTTCACCCGGAGCTTCACCTTCGACACGTCCAGGTTCACCTGAGGAGAGACGAGAGGACGGGAGGTTTAGACCTGGAGACTCTTTACAGAAGAACTACATCGTGTTCAGAGACAGGTTTAAATGGATTTAGATTCTGGATCTGGTTTTGTTTTTGAATAAACGAGAAGAGTTTATGAGTTTTAAGTTTTCTTCATAACATCTAAAAGCTCAGCCCAAACTGTCTGAGGTTTTGTCCTTTTGAGACGGAGATTAATCCAGGAAGTAACTCCAGCATTTTGCAATGGTTTATAAAATTTGCTAATTTTCAAAAACTTTACACTGTTTCACACTTTTACAAAAAAAAACATCTAAACTTTTACAATTTTTTCCCCCAATTTTTTTATTTTTTTTTTATTTACAAAAAATAAAGTAAGAGTTGAATACCTGGCAGCCGGCGTGCCTGCTCTTCAGGTGGTTTAATAACAGAGTAAGGGTTGAATACCTGGTGATGCTAATGATGCTAATGTTAATGTCGCTAATGCTAATGATGCTAAGGCTAACGATGCTAACGCTAACGATGCTAACGCTACGCTACTGTCGCCAACCCTACTGTCAATAACGCTACTATCGCTAACACTAATGATGCTAATGATGCTAATGTTAATGTCGCTAATGCTAATGATGCTAAGGCTAACAATGCTAATGTTAATGTCGCTAATGCTAATGATGCTAAGGTTAACGATGCTAATGCTAATGATGCTATGGTTAACGATGCTAACGCTACGCTACTATCGCTAGCGCCAATGATGCCATTGTGAATGTCGCTAATGCTAATGATGCTAAGGCTAACGATGCTAACGCTAGTGATGTTAATGTTAATGTCGCTAATGCTAATGATGCTAAGGTTAACGATGCTAACGCTATGCTACTGTCGCTAACGCCAACGATGCCATTGTGAATGTTGCTAACGCTAATGAGGGTAATATCGCTAACGCTAATGATGCTAACGCTAACGATGCTTACGCTACACTACTGTCGCTAACCCTACTGTCAATAACGCTGCTGTCGCTAACGCTTATGATGCTAATGTTAATGTCGCTAACGCTAACGATGCTAACGCTACGCTACTGTCGCCAACCCTAGTGTCAATAATGCTACTGTCGCTAACGCTAATGATGCTAACGCTAACGATGCTAACGCTAACGATGCTAACGCTACACTACTGTCGCTAACCCTACTGTCAATAATGCTACTGTCGCTAACGCTAATGATACCTGGCAGCCGGCGTGCCTGCTCTTCAGGTGGTATAATAACAGAGTAAGGGCTGTATACCTGGCAGCCGGCGTGCCTGCTCTTCAGGTGGTATAATAACAGTAACAGACACAGAGTAAGGGCTGTATACCTGGCAGCCGGCGTGCCTGCTCTTCAGGTGGTATAATAACAGAGTAAGGGCTGAATACCTGGCAGCCGGCGTGTCTGCTCTTCAGGTGGTATAACAGACACAGAGTAAGGGCTGAATACCTGGCAGCCGGCGTGCCTGCTCTTCAGGTGGTATAATAACAGTATCAGACACAGAGTAAGGGCTGAATACCTGGCAGCCGGCGTGCCTGCTCTTCAGGTGGTATAATAACAGAGTAAGGGCTGTATACCTGGCAGCCGGCGTGCCTGCTCTTCAGGTGGTATAATAACAGAGTAAGGGCTGTATACCTGGCAGCCGGCGTGTCTGCTCTTCAGGTGGTATCAGACACAGAGTAAGGGCTGTATACCTGGCAGCCGGCGTGCCTGCTCTTCAGGTGGTATAATAACAGAGTAAGGGCTGAATACCTGGCAGCCGGCGTGCCTGCTCTTCAGGTGGTTTAATAACAGAGTAAGGGTTGAATACCTGGCAGCCGGCGTGCCTGCTCTTCAGGTGGTATAATAACAGAGTAAGGGTTGAATACCTGGTGATGCTAATGATGCTAATGTTAATGTCGCTAATGCTAATGATGCTAAGGCTAACGATGCTAACGCTAATGATGCTAATGTTAATGTCGCTAGCGCTAATGATGCTAACGCTAACGATGCTTACGCTACACTACTGTCGCTAACCCTACTGTCGCTAACCCTACTGTCAATAACGCTGCTGTCGCTAACGCTTATGATGGTAATGTTAATGTCGCTAACGCTAACGATGCTAACGCTACGCTACTGTCGCCAACCCTACTGTCAATAATGCTACTGTCGCTAACGCCAATGATGCCATTGTGAATGTTGCTAACGCTAATGAGGGTAATATCGCTAACGCTAATGATGCTAACGCTAACGATGCTAACGCTACACTACTGTCGCTAACCCTACTGTCAATAACGCTGCTGTCGCTAACGCTAACGATGCTAATGTTAATCTCGCTAACGCTAACGATGCTAACGCTACTGTCGCCAACCCTACTGTCAATAATGCTACTGTCGCTAACGCTAATGATACCTGGCAGCCGGCGTGCCTGCTCTTCAGGTGGTTTAATAACAGAGTAAGGGCTGAATACCTGGCAGCCGGCGTGCCTGCTCTTCAGGTGGTTTAATAACAGAGTAAGGGCTGAATACCTGGCAGCCGGCGTGCCTGCTCTTCAGGTGGTATAACAGACACAGAGTAAGGGCTGTATACCTGGCAGCCGGCGTGCCTGCTCTTCAGGTGGTAACAGACACAGAGTAAGGGCTGTATACCTGGCAGCCGGCGTGCCTGCTCTTCAGGTGGTAACAGACACAGAGTAAGGGCTGTATACCTGGCAGCCGGCGTGCCTGCTCTTCAGGTGGTAACAGACACAGAGTAAGGGCTGTATACCTGGCAGCCGGCGTGCCTGCTCTTCAGGTGGTAACAGACACAGAGTAAGGGCTGTATACCTGGCAGCCGGCGTGCCTGCTCTTCAGGTGGTAACAGACACAGAGTAAGGGCTGTATACCTGGCAGCCGGCGTGCCTGCTCTTCAGGTGGTAACAGACACAGAGTAAGGGCTGTATACCTGGCAGCCGGCGTGCCTGCTCTTCAGGTGGTATAACAGACACAGAGTAAGGGCTGTATACCTGGCAGCCGGCGTGCCTGCTCTTCAGGTGGTATAACAGACACAGAGTAAGGGCTGAATACCTGGCAGCCGGCGTGCCTGCTCTTCAGGTGGTATAATAACAGAGTAAGGGCTGAATACCTGGCAGCCGGCGTGCCTGCTCTTCAGGTAGTAACAGACACAGAGTAAGGGCTGTATACCTGGCAGCCGGCGTGCCTGCTCTTCAGGTGGTAACAGACACAGAGTAAGGGCTGTATACCTGGCAGCCGGCGTGCCTGCTCTTCAGGTGGTATAATAACAGAGTAAAGGCTGAATACCTGGCAGCCGGCGTGCCTGCTCTTCAGGTGGTATAATAACAGAGTAAGGGCTGTATACCTGGCAGCCGGCGTGCCTGCTCTTCAGGTAGTATAATAACAGAGTAAAGGCTGAATACCTGGCAGCCGGCGTGCCTGCTCTTCAGGTGGTTTAATAACAGTATCAGACACAGAGTAAGGGCTGAATACCTGGTGATGCTAATGATGCTAATGTTAATGTCGCTAATGCTAATGATGCTAAGGCTAACAATGCTAACGCTAATGATGCTAATGTTAATGTCGCTAACGCTAATGATGCTAACGCTAACGATGCTAACGCTACGCTACTGTCGCCAACCCTACTGTCAATAACGCTACTATCGCTAACACTAATGATGCTAATGTTAATGTCGCTGACGCTAACGATGCTAACGCTACGCTACTGTCGCCAACCCTACTGTCAATAATGCTACTGTCGCTAACGCTAATGATGCTAACGCTAACGATGCTAACGCTACACTACTGTCGCTAACCCTACTGTCAATAATGCTACTGTCGCTAACGCTAATGATACCTGGCAGCCGGCGTGCCTGCTCTTCAGGTGGTAACAGACACAGAGTAAGGGCTGAATACCTGGCAGCCGGCGTGCCTGCTCTTCAGGTGGTAACAGACACAGAGTAAGGGCTGTATACCTGGCAGCCGGCGTGCCTGCTCTTCAGGTGGTATCAGACACAGAGTAAGGGCTGAATACCTGGCAGCCGGCGTGCCTGCTCTTCAGGTGGTATAATAACAGTATCAGACACAGAGTAAGGGCTGTATACCTGGCAGCCGGCGTGCCTGCTCTTCAGGTGGTATCAGACACAGAGTAAAGGCTGTATACCTGGCAGCCGGCGTGCCTGCTCTTCAGGTGGTATAACAGACACAGAGTAAAGGCTGAATACCTGGCAGCCGGCGTGCCTGCTCTTCAGGTGGTATCAGACACAGAGTAAAGGCTGTATACCTGGCAGCCGGCGTGCCTGCTCTTCAGGTGGTATAATAACAGAGTAAAGGCTGAATACCTGGCAGCCGGCGTGCCTGCTCTTCAGGTGGTATAATAACAGAGTAAGGGCTGTATACCTGGCAGCCGGCGTGCCTGCTCTTCAGGTAGTATAATAACAGAGTAAAGGCTGAATACCTGGCAGCCGGCGTGCCTGCTCTTCAGGTGGTTTAATAACAGTATCAGACACAGAGTAAGGGCTGAATACCTGGTGATGCTAATGATGCTAATGTTAATGTCGCTAATGCTAATGATGCTAAGGCTAACAATGCTAACGCTAATGATGCTAATGTTAATGTCGCTAACGCTAATGATGCTAACGCTAACGATGCTAACGCTACGCTACTGTCGCCAACCCTACTGTCAATAACGCTACTATCGCTAACACTAATGATGCTAATGTTAATGTCGCTGACGCTAACGATGCTAACGCTACGCTACTGTCGCCAACCCTACTGTCAATAATGCTACTGTCGCTAACGCTAATGATGCTAACGCTAACGATGCTAACGCTACACTACTGTCGCTAACCCTACTGTCAATAATGCTACTGTCGCTAACGCTAATGATACCTGGCAGCCGGCGTGCCTGCTCTTCAGGTGGTAACAGACACAGAGTAAGGGCTGAATACCTGGCAGCCGGCGTGCCTGCTCTTCAGGTGGTATAATAACAGTATCAGACACAGAGTAAGGGCTGTATACCTGGCAGCCGGCGTGCCTGCTCTTCAGGTGGTATCAGACACAGAGTAAAGGCTGTATACCTGGCAGCCGGCGTGCCTGCTCTTCAGGTGGTATAACAGACACAGAGTAAAGGCTGAATACCTGGCAGCCGGCGTGCCTGCTCTTCAGGTGGTATCAGACACAGAGTAAAGGCTGTATACCTGGCAGCCGGCGTGCCTGCTCTTCAGGTGGTAACAGACACAGAGTAAGGGCTGTATACCTGGCAGCCGGCGTGCCTGCTCTTCAGGTGGTATAATAACAGTATCAGACACAGAGTAAGGGCTGAATACCTGGCAGCCGGCGTGCCTGCTCTTCAGGTGGTATAATAACAGAGTAAGGGTTGAATACCTGGTGATGCTAATGATGCTAATGTTAATGTCGCTAATGCTAATGATGCTAAGGCTAACGATGCTAACGCTAATGATGCTAATGTTAATGTCGCTAGCGCTAATGATGCTAACGCTAACGATGCTAACGCTACGCTACTGTCGCCAACCCTACTGTCAATAACGCTACTATCGCTAACACTAATGATGCTAATGTTAATGTCGCTAATGCTAACGATGCTAACGCTACGCTACTGTCGCTAACACTACTGTCAATAATGCTACTGTCGCTAACGCCAATGATGCCATTGTGAATGTTGCTAACGCTAATGAGGGTAATATCGCTAACGCTAATGATGCTAACGATGCTAACGCTACACTACTGTCGCTAACCCTACTGTCAATAACGCTGCTGTCGCTAACGCTAATGATGCTAATGTTAATGTCGCTAACGCTAACGATGCTAACGCTACGCTACTTTTTTTTCTTTTTTTTTACACCCTACTCTCAATAATGCTACTGTCGCTAACGCTAATGATACCTGGCAGCCGGCGTGCCTGCTCTTCAGGTGGTAACAGACACAGAGTAAGGGCTGAATACCTGGCAGCCGGCGTGCCTGCTCTTCAGGTGGTAACAGACACAGAGTAAGGGCTGTATACCTGGCAGCCGGCGTGCCTGCTCTTCAGGTGGTAACAGACACAGAGTAAGGGCTGAATACCTGGCAGCCAGCGTGCCTGCTCTTCAGGTGGTTTAATAACAGAGTAAGGGCTGTATACCTGGCAGCCGGCGTGTCTGCTCTTCAGGTGGTATAATAACAGAGTAAGGGCTGAATACCTGGCAGCCGGCGTGCCTGCTCTTCAGGTGGTAACAGACACAGAGTAAGGGCTGTATACCTGGCAGCCGGCGTGCCTGCTCTTCAGGTGGTATAATAACAGTATCAGACACAGAGTAAGGGCTGTATACCTGGCAGCCGGCGTGCCTGCTCTTCAGGTGGTATAATAACAGTATCAGACACAGAGTAAGGGCTGTATACCTGGCAGCCGGCGTGCCTGCTCTTCAGGTGGTATAATAACAGTATCAGACACAGAGTAAGGGCTGTATACCTGGCAGCCGGCGTGCCTGCTCTTCAGGTGGTATAATAACAGAGTAAGGGCTGAATACCTGGCAGCCGGCGTGCCTGCTCTTCAGGTGGTATAACAGACACAGAGTAAAGGCTGAATACCTGGCAGCCGGCGTGCCTGCTCTTCAGGTGGTACTGCAGGTTGCACTTCTTGGAGGCCGCGTACTTGCACAGGGGGCAGTTGAACTGGCGGGGGTTGAGGTGGAGCTCCACGTGCTTCTTGAAGTTGCTCCGGTCGGCCGTCTTGTACTCGCAGTACGGACACACCAGGGGTTTGGGGCCGTTGTGCACCTGGCGGGCGTGGCGCGTCACCTCGTGCTGATTGGCCGCCAGGTAATCGCAGCTCTCGCACTTGAACGGACGCTCGCCTGGGATGGAGAGCCAGGAGAGTGAGGATAATAATTAGCATCAGCTCTGACAGAACACACGGGACACGGGGTCAGAGGAGGAACACGTGGCTACGGCACCGGGACGTTCACCGTGAACCACATTAAAGATCTACAACCAAAGCACTGATGTTCACACAAAGACCCAGCTCTTACACTGGGTCCTTTATCTGAGCTTCTGTCTTTCCTCTGAGCTAGAACGTCCCGGTGCCGTAGATGTGAGCTTTTACCGGGTTAGCGTCCGACGGCAGCTTCAGAGAAAAGGAGACACTCGGTTAAAGACTTCAGACCTCGGAGCTCGGGGACAGGAGGGTCATGTGACTCACCGGAGTGCGTCCTCATGTGGCGGGTCAGGTGGGTTTTCTGTGAGCTGGAGTAATCGCAGAACGGGCACTGGAACGGCCGCACGCCTGAGGGAACAAAAACAAAACCCAGTCAGACAATTCAGGAAACAAAACCCAGTCAGACACTTCAGGAAACAAAACCCAGTCAGACACTTCAGGAAACAAAAACAAAACCCAGTCAGAGACACTTCAGGAAATAAAATATACTCAACAAATGTAAGAGCAGATTAATCATGTTCATTTATTCCTTTTCCTTCCATTTCATTCATTTGCATTCAAGCATTTGTTTGTGGTGAAACGAACAAGAAAAATACACATTTCCCCCAATTTTTCTACGTGTTTCTTTTCCCTCATTTTCCAATTTGTTTTATTTTTTCAAAAATCTTTCATTGTGTTTGTTTTTTAACTTGTGTTTCACTTTTTGTCTTTTAAATGTTCATGGACCAACAGCATAAAACTTGAATATATTTTTTCGACACTAAACTGGTGTTGTTTAACAGCACCAACCACCTGTGTTTTTCCCTAATTGTCCCAAAAGTTTAGAAAAAGTAAAGTTTAGTTTTTTCCCATTTTTATCCCCCTCATGTTTTTCCCAATTTTACCTTACATTTTCCCAAATCTTTCAAAAATGTTCCCAAATTTTTTCCATAATTTTCACACCATTTTTCTTCTTTTTCTCTACATGTTTTTCTCCCCTGATTTTTCCCAATTTTTCCACTTGTTTTTCCCAATTAGTTACCTGTGTGTGTGTGTGTGTGTGTGTGTGTGTGTGTGTGTGTGTGTGTGTGTGTGTGTGTGTGTGTGTGTGTGTGTGTGTGTGCTCTTCACGCTCGTTTACCTGTATGTGTCCGGATGTGCTGGACGTAGTTGCTCTTGCGGTCGCTGAAGTACGAGCACTGGCTGCAGGTGTGTAGTTTACCTGTGTGTGTGTGTGTGTGTGTGTGTGTGTGTGTGTGTGTGTGTGTGTGTGTGTGTGTGCTCGCTCTTCGTGCTCGTTTACCTGTGTGTGTGTGTGTGTGTGTGTGTGTGTGTGTGTGTGTGTGTGTGTGTGTGTGTGTGTGTGTGTGTGCTCTTCGTGCTCGTTTACCTGTGTGTGTCCGGATGTGTTGGACGTAGTTGCTCTTGCGGTCGCTGAAGTACGAGCACTGGCTGCAGGTGTGTAGTTTACCTGTGTGTGTGTGTGTGTGTGTGTGTGTGTGTGTGTGTGTGTGTGTGCTCGCTCTTCGTGCTCGTTTACCTGTGTGTGTCCTGATGTGCTGGACGTAGTTGCTCTTGCGGTCGCTGAAGTACGAGCACTGGCTGCAGGTGTGTAGTTTACCTGTGTGTGTGTGTGTGTGTGTGTGTGTGTGTGTGTGTGTGTGTGTGCTCGCTCTTCGTGCTCGTTTACCTGTGTGCGTGCGGATGTGCTGGACGTAGTTGCTCTTGCGGTCGCTGAAGTACGAGCACTGGCTGCAGGTGTGTAGTTTACCTGTGTGTGTGTGTGTGTGTGTGTGTGTGTGTGTGTGTGTGTGTGTGCTCGCTCTTCGTGCTCGTTTACCTGTGTGCGTGCGGATGTGCTGGACGTAGTTGCTCTTGCGGTCGCTGAAGTACGAGCACTGGCTGCAGGTGTGTAGTTTACCTGTGTGTGTGTGTGTGTGTGTGTGTGTGTGTGTGTGTGTGTGCTCGCTCTTCGCGCTCGTTTACCTGTGTGTGTCCGGATGTGCTGGACGTAGTTGCTCTTGCGGTCGCTGAAGTACGAGCACTGGCTGCAGGTGTGTAGTTTACCTGTGTGTGTGTGTGTGTGTGTGTGTGTGTGTGTGTGTGTGTGCTCGCTCTTCGCGCTCGTTTACCTGTGTGCGTGCGGATGTGCTGGACGTAGTTGCTCTTGCGGTCGCTGAAGTACGAGCACTGGCTGCAGGTGTGTAGTTTACCTGTGTGTGTGTGTGTGTGTGTGTGTGTGTGTGTGTGTGTGTGTGTGCTCTTCGTGCTCGTTTACCTGTGTGTGTCCTGATGTGTTGGACGTAGTTGCTCTTGCGGTCGCTGAAGTACGAGCACTGGCTGCAGGTGTGTAGTTTACTGGGGAAGTGGTTCCTCAGGTGTTTCCTCCAGTGATACTGACTCACTGTGGTGTAGGTGCACAGCGTGCACTTGAACACTCTGCAACACAACAAGCACACGCTCAGGACGCTAATGATGCTAACGCTAACGAGGCTAACGCTACGCTAGTGTCGCTAACCCTACTGTCACTAACACTACTGTCGCTAACCCTACTGTCACGAACACTACTGGCGCTAACCCTACTGTCAATAACTCAACAATCGCTAACGCTAATGATGCTAATGTTAATGTCGCTAACGCTAATGATGCTAACGCTACGCTAGTGTCGCTAAACCTACTGTCAATAACTCTACTGTCGCTAACGCTAACGATGCTAACGCTACGCTACTGTTGCTAACCCTACTGTCACGAACACTACTGTCGCTAACCCTACTGTCACTAACGCTACTATCGCTAACGCTAATGATGCTAATGTTAATGTCGCTAACGCTAATGATGCTAACGCTAACGATGCTAACGCTACGCTAGTGTCGCCAAACCTACTGTCAATAACTCTACTGTCGCTAACGCTAATGATGCTAATGTTAATGTCGCTAACGCTAATGATGCTAATGTTAATGTCGCTAACGCTAATGATGCTAACGCTAACGATGCTAACGCTACGCTAGTGTCGCCAAACCTACTGTCAATAACTCTACTGTCGCTAACGCTAATGATGCTAATGTTAATGTCGCTAACGCTAATGATGCTAATGTTAATGTCGCTAACGCTAATGATGCTAAAGTTAATGTCGCTAACGAGGCTAACGCTACGCTACTGTTGCTAAACCTACTGTCAATAACGCTACTGTAGCTAACCCTACTGTCAATAACTCAATCGCTAACGCTAATGATGCTAATGTTAATGTCGCTAACGCTAACGATGCTAACGCTCCGCTACTGTCGCCAACCCTACTGTCAATAACGCTACTATCCCTTACGCTAATGATGCTAATGTTAATGTCGCTAACGCTAACGATGCTAACGCTACGCTACTGTTGCTAACACTACTGTCAACAACGCTACTGTCGCTAACACCAATGATGCCATTGTTAATGTTGCTAATGCTAATGATGGTAATATTGCTAACGCTAATTATGCTAACGCTAACGATGCTAACGCTCCGCTACTGTCGCTAACCCTACGGTCAATAACGCTACTGTCGCTAACGCCAATGATGCCAATGTTAATGTCGCTAATGCTAATCATGCTAATATCGCTAATGCTTATTATGCTAACGTTAATGTTGCTAACATTAATGATGCCAACAGTAATGTCCCAACGCAAATGTCACTAACGGTGGGTGTGGTACCTGTGCTCCTGGTCTTTAAGTGGATGATGTAATGGTCATGGTGGTCGGTGTGGTACCTGTGCTCCTGGTCTTTGCTGTGGTGCTTTAAGTGGCTGATGTCATGGTGGTGGGTGTGGTACCTGTGCTCCTGGTCTTTGAGTGGCTGAAGTAATGGTCATGGTGGTCAGTGTGGTACCTGTGCTCCTGGTCTTTGCTGTGGTGCTTTAAGTGGATGATGTAATGTTAATGTCGGTGGGTGTGGTACCTGTGCTCCTGGTCTTTGCTGTGGTGCTTTAAGTGGCTGATGTAGTGGGTCATGGTGGTCAGTGTGGTACCTGTGCTCCTGGTCTTTGCTGTGGTGCTTTAAGTGGCTGATGTAATGGTCATGGTGGTCGGTGTGGTACCTGTGCTCCTGGTCTTTAAGTGGATGATGTAATGGTCATGGTGGTCAGTGTGGTACCTGTGCTCCTGGTCTTTGCTGTGGTGCTTTAAGTGGCTGATGTAGTGGGTCATGGTGGTCAGTGTGGTACCTGTGCTCCTGGTCTTTGCTGTGGTGCTTTAAGTGGCTGATGTAATGGTCATGGTGGTCGGTGTGGTACCTGTGCTCCTGGTCTTTGCTGTGGTGCTTTAAGTGGCTGATGTAGTGGTCATGGTGGGTGTGGTACCTGTGCTCCTGGTCTTTGCTGTGGTGCTTTAAGTGGATGATGTAATGGTCATGGTGGTCATGGGTGTGGTACCTGTGCTCCTGGTCTTTGCTGTGGTGCTTTAAGTGGCTGATGTAATGGTCAGTGTGGTACCTGTGCTCCTGGTCTTTGCTGTGGTGCTTTAAGTGGCTGATGTAGTGGTCATGGTGGTCATGGGTGTGGTACCTGTGCTCCTGGTCTTTGCTGTGGTGCTTTAAGTGGCTGATGTAGTGGTCAGTGTGGTACCTGTGCTCCTGGTCTTTGCTGTGGTGCTTTAAGTGGCTGATGTAGTGGTCATGGGTGTGGTACCTGTGCTCCTGGTCTTTGCTGTGGTGCTTTAAGTGGCTGATGTAGTGGTCGTAGCGGTTGGTGTGGTACCTGTGCTCCTGGTCTTTGCTGTGGTGCTTTAAGTGGCTGATGTAGTGGTCATGGCGGTCGGTGTGGTACCTGTGCTCCTGGTCTTTGCTGTGGTGCTTTAAGTGGCTGATGTAGTGGTCATGGCGGTCGGTGTGGTACCTGTGCTCCTGGTCTTTGCTGTGGTGCTTTAAGTGGCTGATGTAGTGGTCATGGCGGTCGGTGTGGTACCTGTGCTCCTGGTCTTTGCTGTGGTGCTTTAAGTGGCTGATGTAGTGGTCATGGTTGGTGTGGTACCTGTGCTCCTGGTCTTTGCTGTGGTGCTTTAAGTGGCTGATGTAGTGGTCATGGTGGGTGTGGTACCTGTGCTCCTGGTCTTTGCTGTGGTGCTTTAAGTGGCTGATGTAGTGGTCATGGTGGGTGTGGTACCTGTGCTCCTGGTCTTTGCTGTGGTGCTTTAAGTGGCTGATGTAATGGTCATGGTGGGTGTGGTACCTGTGCTCCTGGTCTTTAAGTGGCTGATGTAGTGGTCATGGTGGTCAGTGTGGTACCTGTGCTCCTGGTCTTTGCTGTGGTGCTTTAAGTGGCTGATGTAGTGGTCGTAGCGGTTGGTGTTGTAGCCGCAGCGTTCGCAGCGGATCAGGCCTTTGATCTCGCCGCCCGCGCTCTGATTGGCCGCCTCCGGGTCGTCGGGCGCCGGCTCCGCCTCCTTGCCCTTGTGGCTCCGCGCCTCCACCTTGGTCACCACCAGCAGCTTACTGGCGGCGTGAGTCTCCAGGTGCTCCACGAACTCCGCCTCGTCCTTCGCCTGCACAAACAACCATTTAAGGTGATTAAGAGAACAGCTGCTACAAAGCATGACAGTCAGGAATGAGGTCTCCTGTGGAAGAACTGGGCGTTACCTGGAAGTTGCAGGGTTTGCAGTGGAACGGTTTCTTCTTGTTCTTCTTCTCTGGACTCTGGGCGGAGTCGGGGTTCGGGGGCGGGGCTTTGCTCTCGGTGGGCGTGGCTGGTTCTCGCTTCTCTTTCTCCCGCGTGTCCGTGTCCTCTTCCCGCTCCACGACGGCGGGGCTGAAGGCGGGGGAGTCCGGGTACTCCACGATGCACACCTCGCGCTGGCTCTGGTCGTCGTAGCTGTATCTGAAAACATCGGGTTAGGGTTGCAACTTTTTGTCAAGTCGCCGCATTTTTTGTCATAGTTTTGTTGAATTTTTGTTGAATTTTTGTCACATTTCTGTTGAATTTTTGTTGATTTTTTGTCACTTTTTGTTGAATTTTTTGTCACTTTTTGTTGATTTTTTGTCCATTTTTTGTTGAATTTTTGTTGAATTTTTGTTGAATTTTTGTTGAATTTTTTGTCACTTTTTGTTGAATTTTTGTCCATTTTTTGTTGATTTTTTGTTGATTTTTTGTTGAATTTTTGTTGAATTTTTTGTCACTTTTTGTTGAATTTTTTTGTCAATTTTTTGTTGATTTTTTGTCACTTTTTGTCAATTTTTGTTGAATTTTTTTGTCACTTTTTGTTGATTTTTTGTCCATTTTTTGTTGATTTTTTGTTGAATTTTTTGTTGAATTTTTTGTTGAATTTTTTGTTGAATTTTTTGTTGAATTTTTGTCAATTTTTTGTTGAATTTTTGTCAATTTTTCTTGAATTTTTGTCAATTTTTCTTGAATTTTTGTCAGTTTTTGTGGAATTTTTGTCAATTTTTCTTGAATTTTTGTCAGTTTTTGTGGAATTTTTGTCAATTTTTCTTGAATTTTTGTTGAATTTTTGTCACTTTTTGTTGAATTTTTGTCACTTTTTCTTGATTTTTTGTCCATTTTCTTGTTGATTTTTTGTCAATTTTTGTTGAATTTTTGTCAATTTTTGTTGAATTTTTGTCACTTTTTGTTGAATTTTTGTCAAATTTTTGTCAAATTTTTCTTGAATTTTTGTCACTTTTTCTTGAATTTTTGTCCATTTTCTTGTTGAATTTTTTGTCACTTTTTGTTGAATTTTTGTCCATTTTTTGTTGAATTTTTGTTGAATTTTTTGTCAATTTTTGTTGAATTTTTGTCCATTTTTTGTTGAATTTTTGTTGATTTTTTGTTGAATTTTTGTCAATTTTTCTTGAATTTTTGTTGAATTTTTGTCACTTTTTGTTGAATTTTTGTCACTTTTTCTTGATTTTTTGTCCATTTTCTTGTTGATTTTTTGTCAATTTTTGTTGAATTTTTGTCAATTTTTGTTGAATTTTTGTCACTTTTTGTTGAATTTTTGTCAAATTTTTGTCAAATTTTTCTTGAATTTTTGTCACTTTTTCTTGAATTTTTGTCCATTTTCTTGTTGAATTTTTGTCACTTTTTGTTGATTTTTTGTCTATTTTTTGTTGAATTTTTGTTGATTTTTTGTTGAATTTTTTGTCACTTTTTGTTGAATTTTTGTCCATTTTTTGTTGAATTTTTGTTGAATTTTTTGTCAATTTTTGTTGAATTTTTGTCCATTTTTTGTTGAATTTTTGTTGATTTTTTGTTGAATTTTTTGTCACTTTTTGTTGAATTTTTGTCACATTTTTTGTATCTTTTTTTGTTATGGTTCTGTCACGTTTTTGTGGCTTTTTCGTTGCTTTGTTGTCGTGTTTTTGTTGACTTTTCATCACATTTTTTGTCACTTTTTTTGATGAATTTGTCACATTTTTGTTGAATTTTTGTCAAATTTTTTTGAATTTCTGTCACTTTTTTGATGCTTTTCCGGCACATTTTTGCTTTGTTTTCATCCTCTTTTTTGTCGCTATTTTGATGCTTTTCCTTTTAGCTTTTAGATTTGGGTAAAGCTCGGTTAAGACGGGACCGCCTTAACCACAGTTACCTGGATCTGAAAGTTCAAATGGACTTTTACCTGATGATGTTGTCGTCCTCCTCCTCGTCGTCGTCGGAGAAGT
The DNA here is from genome assembly GCF_951799975.1 of Gobius niger. Classification (NCBI taxonomy): domain Eukaryota; kingdom Metazoa; phylum Chordata; class Actinopteri; order Gobiiformes; family Gobiidae; genus Gobius; species Gobius niger. Next base: position 16,517,955 of record NC_136875.1, read on the forward strand.
CTCCTCCCACCGTCTTCAGCTCCATCATCTCCTTAGCCCCGCCTCCTTCGGACATGGCTGCAGAAAAAGAGGCCCCGCCCCCTTCCAGCGTCCCCGCGGCGACGTTGGCGAGCATCACGAGCTGCGGCGCCGGCGTCTGGAACAGCCCCAGAGACATGCTGCACCTGAAACAAACATCAACACTCAGATCATGTGCAATGACCTCCCCTCGCCAACAGCGCCCCCTGTCTGTCAGGACCATGCAGCGCTAATCACCATCACTAAAATGACCATCTTTACCAAATCCGGTTTGTGTTTTATAAGACACTACGCCTGCTCAATCCTGTCCCGAGTCAGTGTTCTTCAACGCCCTGTACAAGAAGGGCCAAAGTCGCCTTCACCTTCAGAGGAGACTGAGGTCCTTCTGAGGAGACTGAGGTCCTTCTGAGGAGACTGAGGTCCTTCTGAGGAGACTGAGGTCCTTCTGAGGAGACTGAGGTCCTTCTGAGGAGACTGAGGTCCTTCTGAGGAGACTGAGGTCCTTCTGAGGAGACTGAGGTCCTTCTGAGGAGACTGAGGTCCTTCAGAGTCAGGACTTTTTATGACTCTGTGGTGGCCTCTGCTCTCCACTACGCTGCCGTGTGCTGGTCCCCGGGCCGCACAGAGCGGGACAAGAACAGACTGAACAAGCTGGTCAGGAGGGCCAGCTCCGTCCTGGGCTGCCCCCTGGGGGACAGGAGGGTGTTAGCCAAGCTCACCTCCATCATGGACAACACCTCCCACTAGGGCTGCACAATATATCGCGAAACATATATCGCAATATTAGCTGATGCAATATCCGTATCGCGAGAAGCCACAATATATCGCAACATCACCATAGCCTTCATCTGACTGAGATCGACCCATTTTTTTGCAAACTCAAGCTCATGCATTGAAGTCATGTGTAACAGTTCAGTTTTAGTTTAACATTTACTAGCTTTGTTAAATTCTACCCTTGTTTTGGTCCTGATTGGATGTTTTTAAAGTCTTCTTTTGACACAGTTTGCTGAAAAAAATGGAACATATCGTGTTTGATGAGATATCGCAATAATATTTGCATTTTTGCATTTTTAGAATTCCCAGTGTTTCCTCTGAGGGAGCCCTCTGCCCCGGGAGCGGTGGTCGGCTGTGGCTGTGTGGGCGCTGTCCTCTGGGTGCCCGGATGGAGGTGTGGTGCTTCTGCTGCACCTCCGCTGGGTGTCCGGTGGTGGTGCCCTGTGGCTGTGGCTGATGTACCGCTCCTGGTGCAGACGGCTCCTCTGATGGCATTTCCTTACCTGGTTCATCTGTACCCAGACTCAGCATTACGTCCATTATTTCATCGTGTATGGGTGTGTGTGTGGCTGCGTGTGTGCGTGTGGCTGTGTGTGTGTGTGTGTGTGTGTGTGTGTGTGTGTGTGTGTGTGTATGTGTGTGTGTGTGTGTGTGTATGCCTACGTGTGTGCCTGCGTGTGTGTATGTGGCTATGGGGAGGGGGTGGGGTGAGCAGTGTTGTTGTCTGTTTGGAAGAGTGGGTGGTTGGGTGGGCGGGAACTGCTTTTAATCTGTAAAGCACTTTGTGTTACAACCTTGTATGAAAAGCGCTTTATAAATAAAGTTTTGATTGATTGATTGAATATCATTATCGCGATATTGCACAGCTGTATCGCATATCGCAAGTCACTTCAATATCGTGCAGCCCTACCTCCCACTCACTGCACGGGCCTGTAGAAGAGCTGAGCAGCTCTCTCAGTGGCAGACTGAGACACCCTCAGTGCAGGACGGAGCGCTACCGCAGGGCCTTCATCCCCACTGCTGTCAGACTGAACAATAAGACTGTGAAGTCACATGTGCAATATTCTCTATCAGCTGCACTTTAGTAACTCTGAGTGATCTTCTTGAACGCCGACTGTAACAAGTGAATTTCTCCTTTGTGAGATCAATAAAGGATTATCTTATCTTATCTTATCTTATCTTACATTAGGCTAATCTTATAATAGTGTTTCACATTCTCAAACTTTCTAAAACACAGTATTGTTTACACATCATCAAAAGGCTTTACAGTTACTCAACCCCTTAACTCCCGCCTGAACCGAGAGGATCTTTTTCCTCACGTCAGATTTTTTTTCCATCATTTTTTTGTTGGGTATTCAACTCATTTTTGTAACTTTTTTCGTCAATTTTTTATCAATTTGTCATTTTTTTGTCATTTTTTGGTCAATTTTTTTATCAATTTCCCTTTTAAAACACTTAGACTTTTTCATAAATTTTTCTCACTTTTTTGTCACATTTCCATCCTTGTTTTTGTCTCAGTTTTGTTGGTATTTTCTCACCTTTTTTCCAGAAGCTTTTGGATTGGGGTAAAGCCAAAGTGGAGAAAATGTGCTCGGTTCAGGTGGGGGTTAAGGGGTTAAACTGATTTAATTATGTATCACATAACTCCATCCATCCACCACGTCAAGGTGGAGGCTCCAGGAGGGGAAACACTGCTGTAGCTCCAAACGGGCTGAAACTAGAAGTGATCCGGCTCTTCCAGGGACACACAGACCAGACAGGAACAGCTCAGGTAAACCAGAGCTTTAGAAAAAAGGGACTCAAACCCAAAGATTTAAATTTATACACTTGTATATCGCCTGGTAGAGTTAATACATTTTGGGCAGAACTGTGAACTGTTACATTGAGTTCTTGTCACAAAATAAAGCGCAAATATACATGATTATCGGTTATCGGTATCGGGACATGCGGGATTATCGGTTATCGGTTCAAATTGGCGTTATCGTGCATCACTAGTTATGAACACACTCACAACTAAGAGTTTTCTTGACTATTTACTTTACTTTAATCTTAATTTATGCTCATTTAGCCGCTCTGTGTGTTCAAGTCCTGACAACTTCACCGAACTTCTGTCCAAACTTTCCACATTAAGTCATGTTTCACCAAATCATTCATAAACCCCTTTTTGAAAACAACCCTTTTGTCTTGTTCTCCAGCTCGGAGGCGCCTAAACCGCACGTGTGCAGTTGTTTTGGTGAAGCAGATGCAAAAAGGAGCTTCACGAGGGACATTTTGTTGTCGGCCATTTTGGAACAGCACCACACCTCAGAGACAGCGCCAGCTCGGCCTTGTTCCAAACCCCCATACGGCAAATTCTATTCAATCCTAGCGACGTTTAACCAAACCCTACGACACAACTAACTCCCTAACTCACATTCACACTCACCTGGCCGCAATTCGGCTTCATCAAATGTAAAATGACTGACGGCATTTTAGTTTAAAAGAGGAATCTCCACTGGCCACGTGACGGAAACCGACGGGCGATGCGCGTCTTAAAAGCGCAGGGATTTACAATGGGGTTCGTTTTTACGGGTTTGAAAGTTTAACCTTCAAGTTAAGTCGACTTTAATTAAACTTTACAACGATGTCATTCAGGAATATCGAGTAAACATGACAAAGGGAGAAGAACAAGTGCACGCAACAACTTTTAAGCGTCGGAATGATGTGATTTTAAGATTTAGATCGAGATCCGGGAGAAAAGTTCGCTCACGGAAGTAGACTTTGTTTGACTAAATGGGTAAATAAAGTAGTTGAAGTAGTGTTAAAGTGTTGTTACGGGTGTTGGGGGAAGAGAAGCGTTAGTTAGTGAGGTTTAGCGGCCGTTTAGAGGTTTAAGGTCCGAGAGTTAGCCGTGGTCCTGATCAGCCCCAGGACAGCGCCTCCATTTTGGCCCAACCAAATCAGTCCCGAAACACTTTCTAAAGCGGATAAAAGTGGGTCAAAAGTCGCTCCGCGGGGCTCAAACCCCCCCGGGGCCCGGCCGCAGACCCCCCGCACTCACCTGCTCTAGTTCGGCGGACTTTGGTCGAGTTTCGGCTCCGTTTGAGGCGGTTTTTCGGTCGCAGACGGAGCGAAGAGACGAAAGTTTCAGCACATTCCTCCACACGCTCTCACTGACGCAGCGTGACGTCAGCGCGCACAGCTGCACTAAATGGAGGCCGCCCGGCAGGAAAAAAGGGGATTAAAAATAAAAATAAAAAATGAACACAGCGCTGAAATAAAAAGAGACAAATTAGAAAATAAATAAAAAAATAATCTAACTTAAAAATAAAATGATCCGCCCAGTAAGACGAATCAATAAATAATACAAATTAAAAAAATGAATGAATGAAACAAAAATCAATGCTCAGCACAACAGGAGGGAAAAAGGAATAAAAAATAAAAATAAAAAATGAACAAAGGGCTGAAATAAAAAGATACAAACTAAACAAAAGTAGAAAAAAACAGATGATTTAAAACATAAAATGATCCGCCCAGTAAGACAAATACATACATTATAACAATTTAAAAAGTATTAAAGTAAAACATGCACATTTCAGGTATAGTATAATAAAATAAAACAAAACAAGGCATTAAAATCAAAGTTAAAGTTAATTAAAATCAAAATAGTTTATTAGTAAAGTATTACGATTATTGTGCGGCACAGTAGCACAGCGGTTAGTGCTCTCGCTTCACAGCTAGAAGGTCCGGGTTCGATTCCCACCTGGACGGGCCTTTCTGTGTGGAGTTTGCATGTTCTCCCCGTGTCTGCGTAGGTTTCCTCCGGGTACTCCGGTTTCCCCTACCACTAAAAACATGTACAATAGGCCAGGATGAATGATGTGTGTGAGTGAATGTATGGTGGTGTCAGAGGGTCCTCAGACATGTACAGTCGCGACAGCGCTTCTGTCAGTCTCCCCCAGGGGGCGCTCAAGCTACAAACGTAGCTTCACCACCGAGTATGGAGTGAATGTAATGTATCATGTAAAGCGCTTTGTGACCATGTCTGTGAAAGGCGCCATGTAACGCCAGGGCCGGACCGGGACTGAAACACAGCCCTGCATCATCAGCAAAAAGAGCGGGAAAGGCGGTCGTAGAAACAGAAGCAAAATATAAATAATAAATAATAATGGTCCCAAAACTGACCCTTGTGGTGCACCATACTCCACGGAACTCCTTTTAGATTCATGTTTTATTAAACTGGGCTTTACCCAAATCTAAAAGCTGCTCGACTGGAGATCAACAATGTAACGCCTCATTTGAAAGCTAAGACCTACAAAAGTGATGGAAAGTTTTCGTCACGTCGCCACATTTTTGTCATATTTATGTTGTGTTTTTCTCACATTTTTGCTTTGTTTTCATCCTCTTTATCTCGCTATTTTGATGCTTTTCTTTCTAGCTTTTAGATTTGGGTAAAGCTGGGTTGAGGCGGGACTGGTCTTCCAGAGTGGACACATGGCCGCTCCAGACGCGCCTCCCACAGAATCCAGTCACTTTATTGATCAAACCAGACGCAGGAAACAAAGCTCGTTAAAATCAAGCCCATGTTTATGATGGTCTGGAATCATCCATGAAATACTGAGAAAACCTGTGTGCTCCTGTGCCGGCTCCGCCCCCTTAGCAGGGCCGGACTGGGACCGAAAACCAGCCCTGGACTCTGGTCAGCCCGGCCCAAATGAGCGTAAATGTGACACTTCCACAAATACACATGTGAACCTCTGACCCCCCGCCTTCACCCAGGGCATTTTCTCCAGTTCGGCTTTACCCAAATCTAAAAGCTTCTTGACTGGAGAGCAACACTGTGACGCCTCATTTGAAAGCTCAAATCTAGAAAAGTGACGGGAACTTTTTGTCACGTTGTCGCTGCATTTTTGTCATGTTTTTGTTGCTTTTTCATCACTTTTTTGTCACTTTTTCGTTGTGTTTTTGTCTCTTGTCCAAAAGCTTCCGGAAAAAAGGTGTGAAAATAGCGACAAAACTGAGACGAAAACAATTCAACCTGAAAAGACTCACAGAAACGGAATGACAGTATGAGTGTTTTATTAACGAACATGAATTATTATTGGGGCTCAGACTGAACGAACCATATGAACGCATGGCTTTGACGAGTGACAGCCATGATCTTCCCCGGAGCCTGGACCCTGGTGGTGGTGGAAGAGACCTGGGTCGGCCACTTGATGAGCGGAGCCGGGGAGGAGCCAGGCGGAGAAAGGGGTGGAGGAGGGTCGTAGCACGGCTGGCGAGCGGCTGAGTGATTGACCAGGAAGCTTAAAAAGTTGATCCTGAGCGATGACGGGGCTGCTGAGGGGATGAGCAGCTGCGGTGATTGGCTGTTGTGAAGGTGCGGCTTGATCGGAGTCCGTGATTGGATGATTGGAGTGCAGCTGCCGGTGATGAGGTGATGAATGAATGCAGCTGGTAGGTCTTCCAGGTTGAATTTGCGCATAAGCTTCATTTATGAAAATATGACAAAAAAGTGAGAAAAGTTTGACAAAAAAGTGACGAAAAATTGATGAAAAAATGACCAAAAAAATGACACAAATGTGACAAAAATGTGATAAAAATTTGACCAAAAAATGACCAAAAAAATGAGTTACAAAAATGAGTTGAATATGCAACAAAAAAATGTGATGAGGTGAGGAAAAAGATCCTCTCGGTTCAGGCGGGAGTTAAGAGGTTAAGCTTTTAGATTTGGGTAAAGCTCGGTTTCACGCGGGGGTAAGGGTAAAGTCAGAGGCGGGACCAGTGGCCCTTCTGTGCTCTTCCAGAATGAACACATGGCCAGTCCACCCCTGCCCCTCAGTGTGCACATGCTCACACACACACACATGACTGGCTGTAACAGGCTCTACATCAGTAAATATCTGCTTCTTCTACAAAAAATACAAAATATAACAATAATAATATGCAGGTTTTAAATATATGTTCATTAATAATAATACAGAACAAATAAAAAATTAAAAAGAATAAATACAAAAAAGCTGAATAATCTGCCCATCACACAGAAACATAGAAATGATACAAATATGATAATAAAGTGTTAAACCTCTCCTGAACCCGGCTTTACCCAAATCTGAAAGCTTCTTTAAAAACTAACAACAGAACAGAGACAACACGAGAACGCAACAAAAAGTGACAAAAACATCTGATGAAAGGAGTTTTGTAAGTCTTAGCTTTCAAATGAGCTGTTTCTCTGACCTCAGGCTGTGAACTTTTAGGTTTGGGTAAAGCCGAAACTGGAGAAAATTCATTTGGTTAAGGTTAAAGTGTTACAAGTACAAATACACAGAGAATGTTGAGATAATGAACATGTGGCTCCATAATGCACGCTCGTATATACACGTATGTACTCATATATACTCGTAAATACTCGCATATACTCGCATATGTGAGTATATACGAGTATATGTGAGTATGTACTCGAATACTCACATATACTCAGTGTTTCATCAGTGAAGTTTCAGACCTTTGTGATTAAATCTTTTCTCTGACTCGAGTTGTTTGGAGTAAACTTCCTTTTTGACCCAGGCCACGCCCACTCTGCAGGTCAGAGGCCACGCCCACTCTGCAGGTCAGAGGCCACGCCCACTCTGCAGGTCAGAGGTCAAACCTGTTAGAGCCTGTTCTGTTCTTTCTCCACTACTTTTTATAATAGGTAGCGTTCACGTGACATCACAACATTCTAAAGAGCCATAGTTTAACATTGAGGTGGATCAACTGACGGTAACTATGGTAACTGTGGTAACTGACAAAATGCATATTTTTATGTCTTTGTTTTGTGGCTCATATCTCAGTCATTACTGGAGGAATCCACATGAAACACAAACTGTCACAAAGTTCATCGTCTCCTCTGTCGGCTCATATGAACTAATGTACAATTATTATCTCTGAAAAATGTCAAAAAGTGGTGACAATATGTGACATGAGTGTGATGTTGTCCAATAGAAAAGACTTTCAGACATAAAAATAATATCACAGGTTTGTGAATCCGATCACGATCAAATACTGAAGAGGAAAAACATTTGTCAATTTTCGTTTTGGAGATTTCTCCCAAAAACTGCATTTCTCCCATAGAGTTGCATTGGCCCCGCCCTCCATCTGACATTATGACATCATCACATTCGAAATCGTGAACGCCGCATATTGGGTTAAAAGTAAAAGTATTTCATTTTCAAAGTGACCTTTCCACGATGAACTGGTTTAGTCTTAGTTTAGTCCTGGTTTAGTCCTGGTTTAGTCCTGGTTTAGTCCTGGTTTAGTCCTGGTTTAGTCCTGGTTTAGCCCTGGTTTAGTCCTGGTTTAGTCCTGGTTTAGTCCTGGTTTAGTCCTGGTTTAGTCCTGCTTTAGTCCTGGTTTAGTCCTGCTTTAGTCCTGGTTTAGTCCTGGTTTAGTCCTGGTTTAGTCCTGGTTTAGTCCTGGTTTAGCCCTGGTTTAGACCTGGTTTAGTCCTGGTTTAGACCTGGTTTAGTCCTGGTTTAGTCCTGGTTTAGTCCTGGTTTAGCCCTGGTTTAGACCTGGTTTAGTCCTGGTTTAGTCCTGGTTTAGTCCTGGTTTAGACCTGGTTTAGTCCTGGTTTAGTCCTGGTTTAGTCCTGGTTTAGTCCTGGTTTAGTCCTGGTTTAGACCTGGTTTAGTCCTGGTTTAGTCCTGGTTTAGTCCTGGTTTAGACCTGGTTTAGTCCTGGTTTAGACCTGGTTTAGTCCTGGTTTAGTCCTGGTTTAGTCCTGGTTTAGACCTGGTTTAGACCTGGTTTATTTCCTGTTTCTGACCTGAGTTACTGCTTTACTCGTTTAGACCTGGTTTTCTTCAAATGAGTTAAAAAAAAATCCTGCACATTTGACTCTTAAATAGTGTTTTCATATAAAGTGCATTTTATAATCCATACTTTTATACTTTTACTGAAGTATAAATTGTGCTGGATACTTTTACTTCAGTACATTGTTGGTCCTGTATCTGTACTTCTTATTCAAACTCAGCTCGTGACACATGGTGCGTTTCCACGTCGATGGTTCGTCCAGAAGAGGGCGCCATTACACAGAGGAGGAGTCCAGATGTTTCTCCTTCAGGCCAGAGGAAGAACCAGCTCAGTTCACCCTTTAGGAGAACTTTTACCTCTGTCCTCACCTGACCCAGAGAGAAGACTCTAGGACCACCTCAGGACCACCTCAGGACCACCTCAGGACCACCTCAGGACCACCTCAGGACCACCTCAGGACCACCTCAGGGCTCCACCTCAGGACCACCTCAGGACCACCTCAGGACCACCTCTGCTGACTCATTTCCCATTGACTCGCAGTAACACGGTCGGCACGGCAACGGTTCATGATCGTTCGCCTCTAATGATGTCACTTCCTGTGGGTTTGTCCAATGAGGAAGTGAAACTATAAACACGACAAAGGTCAGACTGAAGAAACCTCAGACGTGACCGTGTCCTCGGTGACTCAGGTCTCGTGTGTCAGAGTTAAAGAGTCGTTTAGGAGATGAAGAAAAGATGGAAAAGCAACAAAAACACGACAAAAAACAAACAAAACGAAAACACTAAACAGAAACGAGGAACAAAAAAAATGTAAAATGAAAAAAACGACAAAAAAACGGGGCGAGCGATAAAAGTGGTGAAAAAAACATAAAGTCAGTTCCTTTAGATTTCACAGTAAAACACTTCAGTCATGTATGAAGCACATGCTTTACTCCAGGCCACAGTGAGGGGGGGTCAGGGGGGGTTTGGCCCTCGGTTCCCCCCCCCCCACCCGATCTAGGGACATGAGTTACTTAGTTCTGCTTTAAATGCAGACTTATCTATGGGAGGTCATCCATTTTCTTCCACTTGTCCGTCTCCGGGTCATGGGGGCAGCTGTTGGAGTTGCCCAGATCACACTGCACCAGCCCGTATGGCGCCCCCTGCAGGTGGTGGGTCCACAGAAGGACGTCCTCATGGTTCTACCCGGGCCTGTCGGTCTCTCATGAGGAGCTTCTGACCCGCTCTCTGTCTGACCCGTCACCTGTAGGACCTGTTTGCCCTGAGACCCTACAGGGACACGACCCCCCCGCACAACAGAGCTCCAGGATCATCCAGGCTCAGACCCTCCACCACGATAAGGCGGCGGCTCCAGGAAAAAACACATTACAATTGTGAAAACCAATAGGTGGCGCTCTTGTGCATTAGTCATGTTTGAAACTCATTCAGATCCACTGCCTTCACAATAATGAGGAGCAAATGTACAGTTGTAAAGTTGTGTTTTTTCACATTGAAAATAAAGGTTGTTTTGTTTTGTTGAGTTCTTCTTTTACATTGAACATGTAGCTTACTTTCTTCATTGGAAAGAATCTGATTTTATTAAACTTATTCTTCTTCTACATTGAAAATGCATGTCTGATTTTTTTTAACTTTCTTCCCACATTGAAGCAAAAACAAACAAACAAACAAACAAACAAACAAACAAACAAACAAACAAACACCAGAAACAGTTCCACTCAAAGTGTGCCTGCAAACATGTTTTGGTGGATTTGTTTTTCCATGGGTTTCAGTGGGGGGGGGCGTCGGCTAACGTGCACACCTGTGCTGTTCGTGTGTTTTCTCACATTTGTAATGTATTTTTTCCAAAATGGCCTCCCATATTAACCACCCCCGCCTTAACCTTTTATATTCTCACAATTTTTGTCATGTTTTTTTATTTGTCACATTTTTTTGTTGTGTTTTTTTCCCCCATGTTTTCCTTTTTTGTTGTTGCTTTTATCTCTCCGTTTCGCCACATTTTGCTGCGTTTCCTTCCTGGTTTTCGCTGCTACACTGACACTTTTTCCAGCTTTTAGATTCGGGTAAAGCCAAACTGGAGAACATGAGCCGGAGCCTTTGATCTCTGGTTTGAGTAAAGTTATTGCTTTAAATCCTGTGAGGGCCAGAGCTTCTCTGCTGGAGGGCCGGGTTTGGCCCCCGGGCCTGACGTTGCTCCTGCTTTAGGACAGATGTTTAGAGAAACAGCTGCAGGACAGATGTTCAGAAGCAGAGACTGAAGTAAAAGTCTGAGCCTCGTGTTTCCTCTGAGGCGCTTCTGCTTTTTAACTTTAGCAGAAACAAGAACAGGAAGAGTGAAGAGTGAAGAGGCAAGAGGTGAGTGTGAGCAGAGGGGGGGGGGGGGGGGGTCTGGGGGGGGGGGGGGGGGGGCGTGTGTCTCCAGCTGATGTCTGACCGACAGTAACCCCCACACAGCTGTTCACACAGGAAGCAGCTGGAGCCTCTTTACGGACCTTCACAATAAAACACAGGCACAAAGTCTGACTTTATAGGACCAAAGTCTGATCAAATAAACTACAAAATAAACTAAAAAATAATAAAAAATAAACTAAAAAATAATAAAAAATAAACTAAAAAATAATAAAAAATAATTTAAAAAAAACTAAAAAAAAAACTGAAAAATAATAAAAATTATAAAAAATAAATGAAAAAATAAAATAAAAAATCATTAAAAACAAAACAAAAAAAACAACAACAAAAAACTAAAAACTAAAATAAAAAAAATAAAAAATAAACTAAAAAATAATAAAAAATAAACTAAAAAATAATTAAAAAAAACTGAATAATAATAAAAAAAAACTAAAAAATAATAAAAAATAATTTAAAAAAAACTAAAAAAAAAACTGAAAAATAATTTTAAAAAAACTAAAAATAATAAAAATAATAAAAAATAAATGAAAAAAAAACTAAAAAATAATTAAAAAAAACTAAAAAATAATAATAAAAAAACTAAAAAATAAATGAAAAAAAATAAATAAATAAAAAAAAAACTAAAAAATAATAATAAAAAAACTAAAAAATAAATGAAAAAAAATAAATAAATAAAAAATAAACTGAAAAATAATAAAAAATAAATGAACAAAAAATAAAAAATAAAATAAAAAATAATAAAAAATAAACTAAAATAATAAAAAATAATTTAAAAAAAAACTAAAAATTATAAAAATTATAAAAAATGAATGAAAAAATAAAATAAAAAATAATTTAAAAAAACAAAAAAAACAACGACAAAAAACTAAAAAATAAATGAAAAAAAATAAATAAATAAAAAATAAACTAAAAAATAATAAAAAATAAACTAAAAAATAATTTAAAAATAAACTAAAAAATAATTTAAAAAAAACTGAAAAATAATAAAAAAAAACTAAAAAATAATAAAAAATATTTTTAAAAAAACTAAAAAAAAAACTGAAAAATAATTAAAAAAAACTAAAAATAATAAAAATTATAAAAAATAAATGAACAAATAAAATAAAAATAATAATAAAAAAAACTAAAAAATAATAAAAAATAAACTAAAAAATAATAAAAAATAAACTAAAAAATAATAAAAATAAACTAAAAATTAATAAAAAATTAACTAAAAAATAAACTAAAAATTAATAATAAACTGAAAAATAATTAAAAAAAACCTAAAAATTATAAAAAATAAATGAACAAAAAATAAAAAATCAAATAAAAAATAAAATAAAAAATAATAAAAAATAAAATGAAATAATAAAAAATAAAATAAAAAATTAATGAAAACAAAAAAAATACAAAATACAAAATAAACTAAAAAATAATAAAAATAAACTCAAAGATAATAAAAACGCCTGGAGAGTCAGAAGAGCAGTTAATGGTGTCCTCATGGTGCTCAGACTGTGACAGTGGGGCCTTGGATCATGTGGTCCCAAATGATCTCGGGGACCAGGATAACTTGTGGTGTAAAAAGTTTATTTATTTCTCTTTTACCCCGTCATAATCATCTCATATTCACATATATGCATAAACTCCCCCGCCCCGGGTTTTCTTTGAGCTAAAGAGTCTTCTCTCAGCTCTTTCTGCTTCTTCTCCTCCAGTGCTTTTACTGTGAAACTCCTCCCGGAAGTCGCGTGCCCCCCCGGCGTGTGCTCGCGCGCGTGTGTGCGCGTGTGGTGGAGGAGTCGCGCGGCCCCGGGCTCCGCGGCACAGACGCAGCGCAGGAGCGGTAAGGTAAGGACTGAACTCTCCTCCTCCTCTTTACAGCCGCGGGTCTGACGCTGCTCTGTCCCGGGACTCAGGCTCCAGAGCCCGGGGCGGAGAGAGGCGGAGACCCGGAGACTCAGAGACTCAGAGACCCGGAGACCCGGAGACTCAGAGACCCGGAGACTCAGAGACCCGGAGACCCGGAGACCCGGAGACTCAGAGACCTGGAGACCCGGAGAGAGACGAGCTCCCGGAGACTCGAGAGGCTTTAAAGTCTGGGTTAGAGAGGAATAAAACAGCACGAGACAGAGAGAGGCTTTTGCAGGAGGAAACCGGGACTGAACCGGGACTAAACCGGGACTGAAGCAGGACTAAAGTGGGACTAAACCAGGACTGAACCGGGACTAAAGTGGGACAAAAGTGGGACAAAAGTGAGACTAAACCAGGACTAAAGTGGGACAAAAGTGGGACTAAACCAGGACTAAACCGGGACTAAAGTGGGACTAAAGTGGGACTAAAGTTGGCTGAACCAGGACTAAAGTGGGACAAAAGTGGGACTAAAGTGGGACAAAAGTGGGACTAAACCAGGACTAAACCGGGACTAAAGTGGGACTAAAGTGGGACTAAAGTTGGCTGAACCAGGACTAAAGTGGGACAAAAGTGGGACTAAAGTGGGACAAAAGTGGGACTAAACCAGGACTAAACCGGGACTAAAGTGGGACTAAAGTGGGACTAAAGTTGGCTGAACCAGGACTAAAGTGGGACAAAAGTGGGACTAAAGTGGGACAAAAGTGGGACTAAACCGGGACTAAAGCAGGACTAAAGCAGGACTAAAGCAGGACTAAACCAGGACTAAACAGCAGAAAGGCACAGAGGAATAAGTAGATTTTCTCCAAAGTAAAGTTTTCCACTTAAAGCAGAAAAAGTCTCTCTCTCTCTTCTTTAAATGAAGTCAAACTGTCCTGAGACTTTCCTCAGACCCGAGGACCTCAGACTGAGGTCTTCGGGTCTTCGGGTCTTCGGGTCTTCGGGTCCTCGGGTCCTCGGGTCCTCGGGTCCTCGGGTCCTCGGGTCCTCGGGTCCCCGGGTCCCCGGGTCCTCGGGTCCTCGGGTCCTCGGGTCCTCGGGTCCTCGGGTCCTCAGGTCCTCAGGTCCAGGACTCAAAGATCTCCTCCTCTCAGACCAGCACAGACTAAAGTGTTCTTCATCTTCAGTTTGAGCAGATCAGTCACTCTCGTCTCATGAGGAGAAAGTGCTGATTTCACAATCACTCAGATCAAACCGGGTTCAGGTCATTTAGATCCTGTAGATCCTGAGTGTCTTTGTTCCTGTAGTATTAATATAACAGTATAATAGTATAATAGTATTGTACTGTTGTTACTGTACGATCCGTTACTACATGTGTATTAATACTGCAGTAATATAAACATACTTTATTATAGACTAAACTTAGACTAAACGTCCACAGTGACAGTATTAATACAGTATTAATACACAGTGACAGTATTAATACACATGTAGTAAACGCCTGATTTGAAAGCTAAGACCTGCATCACAGATTGTGACTTAATGTTTCTTCGCTCTTTAGTCGTGTTTTTGTCGCTTTTTTATTGTGTTGTTGTTGCTTTTCCGGCACATTCTTGTCGCTCTTTTGTCGCCTTTTCATCCTGGTTTGTGTCTCGGTTTTGACACTTTGTTGGAGAGGCTTTTAGATTTGGGTAAAGCCGATGACTGAACCTTAAAGCTGTTCATGTCCCACAGTCTTTACAGGACATTTGAAAGCTAAGACCGACAAAACTGACCGTTACTTTTGTGTCACTGCTTTGTGTTATTGTTGCTCTTTTGGGGAAGATTTAGATTCGTGAGTAAGTTTGGCCTGAAATTACTGTTAGTGCTGGTAATAACAGTACCAGTACTATAACAGTACCAGTATTATAGTAACAGTACCAGTACTATAACAGTACCAGTATTATAGTAACAGTACCAGTATTATAGTAACAGTACCAGTATTATAATAACAGTACCAGTACTATAGTAACAGTACCAGTACTATAATAACAGTACCAGTATTATAGTAACAGTACCAGTATTATAGTAACAGTACCAGTATTATAATAACAGTACCAGTACTATAGTAACAGTACCAGTACTATAATAACAGTACCAGTATTATGATAACATTATTGTGAGTTGTGTTAATATTATTGTGAGTTGAGTTAATATTATTGTGAGTTGTGTTAATATTATTGTGAGTTGTGTTAATATTATTGTGAGTTGTGTTAATATTATTGTGAGTTGTGTTAATATTATTGTGAGTTCAGTTAATATTATTGTGAGTTGTGTTAATATTATTGTGAGTTGAGTTAATATTATTGTGAGTTGTGTTAATATTATTGTGAGTTGTGTTAATATTATTGTGAGTTGTGTTAATATTATTGTGAGTTGAGTTAATATTATTGTGAGTTGTGTTAATATTATTGTGAGTTGTGTTAATATTATTGTGAGTTGTGTTAATATTATTGTGAGTTGTGTTAATATTATTGTGAGTTCAGTTAATATTATTGTGAGTTAATATTATTGTGAGTTGTGTTAATATTATCGTGAGTTGAGTTAATATTATTGTGAGTTGTGTTAATATTATCGTGAGTTGAGTTAATATTATTGTGAGTTGTGTTAATATTATTGTGAGTTGTGTTAATATTATTGTGAGTTGTGTTAATAGTATTGTGAGTTGAGTTAATATTATTGTGAGTTGTGTTAATATTATTGTGAGTTCAGTTAATATTATTGTGTGTTAATATTATTGTGAGTTGTGTTAATAGTATTGTGAGTTGAGTTAATATTATTGTGAGTTGTGTTAATATTATCGTGAGTTGTGTTAATATTATTGTGAGTTAATATTATTGTGAGTTGAGTTAATATTATTGTGAGTTGTGTTAATATTATTGTGAGTTGTGTTAATATTATTGTGAGTTGAGTTAATATTATTGAGTTGAGTTAATATTATTGTGAGTTGTGTTAATATTATTGTGAGTTGAGTTAATATTATTGTGAGTTGTGTTAATATTATTGTGAGTTGTGTTAATATTATTGTGAGTTGATATAATATTATTGTGAGTTGAGTTAATATTATTGTGAGTTGAGTTAATATTATTGTGAGTTGTGTTAATATTATTGTGAGTAGTGTTAATATTATTGTGAGTTGTGTTAATATTATTGTGAGTTGTGTTAATATTATTGTGAGTTGTGTTAATATTATAGTGAGTTGAGTTAATATTATTGTGAGTTGAGTTAATATTATTGAGTTGAGTTAATATTATTGTGAGTTGTGTTACTATTATTGTGAGTTGTGTTAATATTATCATGAATTGTGTTGATATTATTGTGAGTTGTGTTAATATTATTGGGAGTTGAGTTAATATTATTGTGAGTTGTGTTAATATTATTGTGAGTTGTGTTAATATTATTGTGAATTGTGTTAATATTATTGTGAGTTGAGTTAATATTATTGTGAGTTGAGTTAATATTATAGTGAGTTGAGTTAATATTATTGTGAGTTGAGTAAATATTATTGTGAGTTAATATTATAGTGAGTTGTGTTAATATTATTGTGAGTTGAGTTAATATTATTGTGAGTTGTGTTAATATTATTGTGAGTTGAGTTAATATTATTGTGAGTTTTGTTAATATTATTGTGAGTTTTGTTAATATTATTGTGAGTTGTGTTAATAGTATTGTGAGTTGTGTTAATATTATTGTGAGTTGTGTTAATATTATTGAGTTGTGTTAATATTATTGTGAGTTGAGTTTATATTTTTGCTTCTAGATCAGTTTCTCACTTTGTCCATTCATTAGTTTGTATGTTTTAACAGTAGCAGTAGTTTTGAAGCAGCTGTTCTTTTAATCTAATGTGTTTGTCTGGCAGAAACCGTCCTCATTGTTTCTTTATCTGCACAAACACGTGTTTGTCTGAATCAGCCACAAATCTCTTATCAGATGATTACGCTTCATCTTTCATGAAATATCGAAGGTTTTCACACCTAGACCAAGACATTCAACTATTTCACACTTTCCATCAGCAGAGAGATCCTTTTTCTTTCCCTTTTTGCTTGATAATGTGGAACGTCCTTTTTCAGTAGTTTTTCCTTTAACCTCTTAACTCCCACCTGAACCGAGCACATTCTCTCCAGTTTGGCTTTACCCCAATCCAAAAGCTTCTGGAAAAAAAGCTGTGAAAAAGCAACAAAACTGAGACGAAAACAATGATGGAAATGTGACAAAAAAGTGATGAAAAATGGATGAAAAAGTGGCAAAAATGTCGCTAGAAATGGACAAAAAAATTACAAAAAAATTACAAAAATTCGATAAAAAAACATTGACGAAAAAATGACAAAAATGTGACAAAATGTTTTAAAAAAAATGCAAAAATGTGATAAATATTTGACAAAAAAACTGACAAAAATCTGACAAAAAAAACGAAAATTTAAAAAAAAAAGTTCCAAAAAAGAGTTGAATACCTAACAAAAAAATGATTGAAAAAAATCTGATAACGTGAGGAAAAAGATCCTCTCAGTTCAGGCGGGAGTTAAGAGGTTAACTGGACTTAACCCTCAAAACTAATCATCACAGGCTGAGATTAATGTCAGAGGTTCAAAGCCTGAGACACAAAACCATCTATGAGTTTCATTTATGACACTGAAACATCATTTTTATAATAATGATTAACATAGTGAAGTATCAGCAGTAACAGTGTTAGTATTATTATAGTATTATTAGTATTATTGTTATTGTCAGTACTTTGTCTCCTTGGCTCTTTATCCGCTCGGTGTGTTACTGTGAGTTGTGTTAATAGTATTAGTGTTAGTAACAGTGTTAGTTGTGTGTGTTGTCAGTACTTTGTCTCCTGGGCTCCTTATCCGCTCGATGTGAACCCTCAGATAAGTGACCTTTGAACCCTGCGCTGCGTTGGCCGACCTTTAGCTGTGTCAGTGAAGGCAGCGCGAGGCGTTCAGGGCCTGATTCACTCACAGATAAACATATTATTCACTTTTCATATTTAAATGTGTGTCAGTGAAGGCAGCGCGAGGCGTTCAGGGCCTGATTCACTCACAGATAAACATATTATTCATTATTCATATTTAAACGTTTTCACTCCTTTGTTTCTCTGGTTCAGAAATGTCTTTGTTTTTAGGTTAAACGAGCTGGAATAAAAACCTGTCCTCTCTTTAGATCCAGGTTCTGCTGTTGGTCCAGGGACAGGATTAAAGAGCAGAACTAAGTAACTCCTGCCCCTAGAGGCTGTAAGCGGCACTGCATTGTTCACACAGAGATCATTTTTATCTGTAAACACTGTTTAAGTGGCGCTAGCCCGCAGTTAGCTTTGCCCGTTAGCCTGTTAGCTTCTTCTACGTGATTCCATTAGTGTGTATTGGTGACTCCAGGTCGGAGGCAGGAAAGTTGCAATTGTGGTTTTCTGGCCAGAGACACCAGGGGACGATGAAAGACCCTCCACCATCACATTAACACTTGTATTACCCCAGAGGGATTTATTAAGGTAAAGAAGTTGCTCAGTTCCCCACAGTGTTTTAGCCCCTCCCCTCAGTGTTTTAGCCCCTCCCCCTTGTGTTTTAGCCCCTCCCCTCAGTGTTTTAGCCCCTCCCCCTTGTGTTTTAGCCCCCCCCCCTTGTGTTTTAGCCCCTCCCCCCCTGTGTTTCACTTTGACGGCGTCAGTAATGAAATAATCCCGGCTCAAAGTCTTGTAAAGTAAAGATTGTAAAGTGTGTAAAGATTAGATTATGATCAGGTCATGATGAATCAGACCAGGTTTTGCTGCTGTCGGTCCAGGTTTAGTCCTGGTTTAGTCTTGGTTTAGTCCTGGTTTAGTCCTGGTTTAGCCCCTCCTTTAGCCCCTCCTTTAGCCCTGGTTTAGCCCCTCCTTTAGCCCCTCCTTTAGCCCCAGCTCTGACCCGGTTCCTCCCTCTCTCCTCAGGCCCCTGAAGGATGTCGGCCTGGTTTAGTCCTGGTTTAGCCCCTCCTTTAGTCCTGGTTTAGTCCTGGTTTAGTCCTGGTCTAGCCCCTCCTTTAGCCCCGGTTTAGCCCCTCCTTCAGCCCTGGTTTAGCCCCTCCTTTAGCCCTGGTTTAGCCCCTCCTTTAGCCCTCCTTTAGCCCCAGCTCTGACCCGGTTCCTCCCTCTCTCCTCAGGCCCCTGAAGGATGTCGGCCTGGTTTAGCCCCTCCTTTAGCCCCTCCTTTAGCCCCAGCTCTGACCCGGTTCTTCCTCCCTCTCTCCTCAGGCCCCTAAAGGATGTCGGCCTGGTTTAGCCCCTCCTTTAGCCCCTCCTTCAGCCCTCCTTTAGCCCCCGTTCTGACCCGGTTCCTCCCTCTCTCCTCAGGCCCCTGAAGGATGTCGGCCTGGACTCAGCTGGGTCTGCTGCTGTGGAAGAACTTCACCTACAGACGGAGACAGACGGTGAGAACAGACACATGAACAATGAGGACAAACACACCAGATTAAGAGAACAGCTGCTACAAAACAGTCTTGATGAGTGTGTTTCTGAGCCACTGCAGTCTCTGGAGGATCCCACACCCTGATGTTTGTAGCAGCTGTTCTATTCATCCCTTATTGTTTGAAAATGTGGAACGTCCTTTTTCAGTAGTTTTCCTTTAACTGAACCTGAAAAGAGAGATTCATGTGAGTGATTCTGAATGTTATTGTCCTGTATCGAGTCTGAATGTTATTGTTCTGTATCGAGTCTGAATGTTATTGTTCTGTATCGAGTCTGAATGTTATTGTTCTGTATCGAGTCTGAATGTTATTGTTCTGTATCGAGCTGAGTCTGAATGTTATTGTTCTGTATCGAGTCTGAATGTTATTGTTCTGTATCAAGTCTGAATGTTATTGTTCTGTATCGAGTCTGAATGTTATTGTTCTGTATCGAGTCTGAATGTTATTGTTCTGTATCGAGTCTGAATGTTATTGTTCTGTATCGAGTCTGAATGTTATTGTTCTGTATCGAGTCTGAATGTTATTGTTCTGTATCTGAGTCTGAATGTTATTGTTCTGTATCGAGTCTGAATGTTATTGTTCTGTATCGAGTCTGAATGTTATTGTTCTGTATCGAGTCTGAATGTTATTGTTCTGTATCTGAGTCTGAATGTTATTGTTCTGTATCAAGTCTGAATGTTATTGTTCTGTATCGAGTCTGAATGTTATTGTTCTGTATCTGAGTCTGAATGTTATTGTTCTGTATCTGAGTCTGAATGTTATTGTCCTGTATCTGAGTCTGAATGTTATTGTTCTGTATCGAGTCTGAATGTTATTGTTCTGTATCGAGTCTGAATGTTATTGTTCTGTATCTGAGTCTGAATGTTATTGTTCTGTATCGAGTCTGAATGTTATTGTTCTGTATCGAGTCTGAATGTTATTGTTCTGTATCGAGTCTGAATGTTATTGTTCTGTATCGAGTCTGAATGTTATTGTTCTGTATCTGAGTCTGAATGTTATTGTTCTGTATCTGAGTCTGAATGTTATTGTTCTGTATCGAGTCTGAATGTTATTGTCCTGTATCTGAGTCTGAATGTTATTGTTCTGTATCGAGTCTGAATGTTATTGTTCTGTATCGAGTCTGAATGTTATTGTTCTGTATCTGAGTCTGAATGTTATTGTTCTGTATCTGAGTCTGAATGTTATTGTTCTGTATCTGAGTCTGAATGTTATTGTTCTGTATCTGAGTCTGAATGTTATTGTTCTGTATCTGAGCCTGAATGTTATTGTTCTGTATCGAGTCTGAATGTTATTGTTCTGTATCGAGTCTGAATGTTATTGTTCTGTATCGAGTCTGAATGTTATTGTTCTGAATCTGAGTCTGAATGTTATTGTTCTGTATCGAGTCTGAATGTTATTGTTCTGTATCGAGTCTGAATGTTATTGTTCTGTATCTGAGCCTGAATGTTATTGTTCTGTATCTGAGTCTGAATGTTATTGTTCTGTATCTGAGTCTGAATGTTATTGTTCTGTATCGAGTCTGAATGTTATTGTTCTGTATCGAGTCTGAATGTTATTGTTCTGTATCTGAGTCTGAATGTTATTGTTCTGAATCGAGTCTGAATGTTATTGTTCTGTATCGAGTCTGAATGTTATTGTTCTGAATCGAGTCTGAATGTTATTGTTCTGTATCTGAGTCTGAATGTTATTGTTCTGTATCTGAGTCTGAATGTTATTGTTCTGTATCGAGTCTGAATGTTATTGTTCTGTATCGAGTCTGAATGTTATTGTTCTGTATCTGAGTCTGAATGTTATTGTTCTGAATCTGAGTCTGAATGTTATTGTTCTGTATCGAGTCTGAATGTTATTTTTCTGTATCTGAGTCTGAATGTTATTGTTCTGTATCGAGTCTGAATGTTATTGTTCTGTATCGAGTCTGAATGTTATTGTTCTGTATCGAGTCTGAATGTTATTGTTCTGTATCGAGTCTGAATGTTATTGTTCTGTATCGAGTCTGAATGTTATTGTTCTGTATCGAGTCTGAATGTTATTGTTCTGTATCGAGTCTGAATGTTATTGTTCTGTATCGAGTCTGAATGTTATTGTTCTGTATCGAGTCTGAGTCTGAATGTTATTGTTCTGTATCGAGTCTGAATGTTATTGTTCTGTATCGAGTCTGAGTCTGAATGTTATTGTTCTGTATCGAGTCTGAATGTTATTGTTCTGTATCTGAGTCTGAATGTTATTGTTCTGTATCGAGTCTGAATGTTATTGTTCTGTATCTGAGTCTGAATGTTATTGTTCTGTATCTGAGTCTGAATGTTATTTTTCTGTATCTGAGTCTGAATGTTATTGTTCTGTATCGAGTCTGAATGTTATTGTTCTGTATCGAGTCTGAATGTTATTGTTCTGTATCGAGTCTGAATGTTATTGTTCTGTATCTGAGTCTGAATGTTATTGTTCTGTATCGAGTCTGAATGTTATTGTTCTGTATCGAGTCTGAATGTTATTGTTCTGTATTGAGTCTGAATGTTATTGTTCTGTATCTGAGTCTGAATGTTATTGTTCTGAATCGAGTCTGAATGTTATTGTTCTGTATCGAGTCTGAATGTTATTGTTCTGTATCTGAGTCTGAATGTTATTGTTCTGTATCTGAGTCTGAATGTTATTGTTCTGTATCTGAGTCTGAATGTTATTGTTCTGTATCTGAGTCTGAATGTTATTGTTCTGTATCTGAGTCTGAATGTTATTGTTCTGCATCGAGTCTGAATGTTATTGTTCTGAATCGAGTCTGAATGTTATTGTTCTGTATCGAGTCTGAATGTTATTGTTCTGTATCGAGTCTGAATGTTATTGTTCTGTATCGAGTCTGAATGTTATTGTTCTGTATCTGAGTCTGAATGTTATTGTTCTGTATCTGAGTCTGAATGTTATTGTTCTGCATCGAGTCTGAATGTTATTGTTCTGAATCGAGTCTGAATGTTATTGTTCTGTATCGAGTCTGAATGTTATTGTTCTGTATCGAGTCTGAATGTTATTGTTCTGTATCGAGTCTGAGTCTGAATGTTATTGTTCTGTATCTGAGTCTGAATGTTATTGTTCTGTATCGAGTGTGAATGTTATTGTTCTGTATCGAGTCTGAATGTTATTGTTCTGTATCTGAGTCTGAATGTTATTGTTCTGTATCGAGTCTGAATGTTATTGTTCTGTATCGAGTCTGAATGTTATTGTTCTGAATCGAGTCTGAATGTTATTGTCCTGTATCTGAGTCTGAATGTTATTGTTCTGTATCGAGTCTGAATGTTATTGTTCTGAATCGAGTCTGAATGTTATTGTTCTGTATCTGAGTCTGAATGTTATTGTTCTGAATCGAGTCTGAATGTTATTGTTCTGTATCGAGTCTGAATGTTATTGTTCTGTATCGAGTCTGAATGTTATTGTTCTGTATCGAGTCTGAGTCTGAATGTTATTGTTCTGTGTCGAGTCTGAATGTTATTGTTCTGTATTGAGTCTGAATGTTATTGTTCTGTATCGAGTCTGAATGTTATTGTTCTGTATCGAGTCTGAATGTTATTGTTCTGTATCTGAGTCTGAATGTTATTGTTCTGTATCGAGTCTGAGTCTGAATGTTATTGTTCTGTATCGAGTCTGAATGTTATTGTTCTGTATCTGAGTCTGAATGTTATTGTCCTGTATCGAGTCTGAATGTTATTGTTCTGTATCGAGTCTGAATGTTATTGTTCTGTATCGAGTCTGAATGTTATTGTTCTGTATCGAGTCTGAATGTTATTGTTCTGTATCGAGTCTGAATGTTATTGTTCTGCATCGAGTCTGAATGTTATTGTTCTGTATCTGAGTCTGAATGTTATTGTTCTGTATCGAGTCTGAATGTTATTGTTCTGTATCTGAGTCTGAATGTTATTGTTCTGTATCTGAGTCTGAATGTTATTGTTCTGTATCGAGTCTGAATGTTATTGTTCTGTATCGAGTCTGAATGTTATTGTCCTGTATCGAGTCTGAATGTTATTGTTCTGTATCGAGTCTGAATGTTATTGTTCTGAATCGAGTCTGAATGTTATTGTTCTGTATCGAGTCTGAATGTTATTGTTCTGTATCTGAGTCTGAATGTTATTGTTCTGTATCTGAGTCTGAATGTTATTGTTCTGTATCGAGTCTGAATGTTATTGTTCTGTATCGAGTCTGAATGTTATTGTCCTGTATCGAGTCTGAATGTTATTGTTCTGTATCTGAGTCTGAATGTTATTGTTCTGTATCGAGTCTGAATGTTATTGTTCTGTATCGAGTCTGAATGTTATTGTTCTGTATCGAGTCTGAATGTTATTGTTCTGTATCGAGTCTGAATGTTATTGTTCTGTATCTGAGTCTGAATGTTATGTTTGTTTATGTGATGTTTTTCAGAGGTTTTTGGTTCTAAAGGGTGCGTGGAGTTAAATATAGTAGGTTTATAGTAGGTTTATAGTAGGTTTATTGTAGGTTTATAGTAGGTTTGTGCTTCTTTCACTGGAGCTCTGAGTTTAAACTGCAGTTGTTTCTCTGCTTTGTTTCTGTCTCGCTCTGATGATGTCATCAGGTGAAGACGAGCTGACACTGTTATCTGATAACACACAGATAAACAGGTCCAGGGTCAGGAAACAAGACCGAACCGGGACTAAACCGGGGCTAAACCGGGGCTAAACCAGGACTAAACCGGGGCTAAACTGGGGCTAAACTGGGGCTAAACCGGGGCTAAACCAGGACTACACCGGGGCTGAGCTGGGGATAAACCGGGAATGAACCGGGGCTAAACCGGGGCTAAACCAGGAATGAACCGGGGCTAAACCGGGGCTAAACCAGGAATGAACCGGGGCTAAACCAGGAATGAACCGGGGCTAAACCAGGACTGAACCGGGGCTAAACCGGGGCTAAACCAGGACTGAACCGGGGCTAAACCGGGGCTAAACCAGGACTGAACCGGGGCTAAACCGGGGCTAAACCAGGACTAAACCGGGGCTAAACCAGGACTGAACCGGGGCTAAACCGGTGCTAAACCGGGGCTAAACCGGGGCTAAACTACTATTGATTTCTTCCACTCAAACCCTGGTCATGATGAGCCTAAATTAGTAAAAGTGGTTAATTTGACTAAAGCGGTGACTGAACTCTGACCCCTAAAAACCTCAGTGACTTAAGTCCACAGCAGCAGGTCTTTATTTTTCTTTATTTGAGTCTTTGTTTGAGTCTTTATTTGAGTCTTTGTTTGAGTCTTTATTTGAGTCTTTATTTGAGTCTTTATTTGAGTCTTTATTTGAGTCTTCAACATAAACGTGTCCAAACCTGGTCTAGACCGAGTCCTGCTCTGGTCCAGCTCTGAGTGGATCGATTCTAATCAAATATTAAAGTCTCCATAACGAGGCTCTTCCTGTGGGAGTCAGAGATCCTCCTGAAGAGGCGACGCCTCACTCTCTCTCACCCTGTGGAGCTCAGGGCTTTCATACTCTGGTTAGCACTGGTTAGCATCTGTGAACATCTGTGAACATCTGGATGACTCTGTCTTTCTCTCATTCATGTGTTGCAGCTGCAGTTACTGGTGGAGATCCTGTGGCCGCTCTTCATCTTCTTCATCCTCATCGCCGTCCGCCTTAACTACCCGCCGTACGAGCAGCATGAGTGTGAGTACAGCCTTAACTACCCGCCTTAACTACCCGCCGTACGAGCAGCATGAGTGTGAGTACAGCCTTAACTACCCGCCTTAACTACCCGCCGTACGAGCAGCATGAGTGTGAGTACAGCCTTAACTACCCGCCTCAACTACCCGCCTCAACTACCCGCCGTACGAGCAGCATGAGTGTGAGTACAGCCTTAACTACCCGCCTTAACTACCCGCCGTACGAGCAGCATGAGTGTGAGTACAGCCTTAACTACCCGCCTCAACTACCCGCCTCAACTACCCGCCTTAACTACCCGCCGTACGAGCAGCATGAGTGTGAGTACAGCCTTAACTACCCGCCTTAACTACCCGCCGTACGAGCAGCATGAGTGTGAGTACAGCCTTAACTACCCGCCTCAACTACCCGCCGTACGAGCAGCATGAGTGTGAGTACAGCCTTAACTACCCGCCTCAACTACCCGCCGTACGGGCAGCATGAGTGTGAGTACAGCCTTAACTACCCGCTTTAACTACCCGCCGTACGAGCAGCATGAGTGTGAGTACAGCCTTAACTACCCACCTTAACTACCCGCCGTACGAGCAGCATGAGTGTGAGTACAGCCTTAACTACCCGCCTTAACTACCCGCCGTACGAGCAGCATGAGTGTGAGTACAGCCTTAACTACCCGCTTTAACTACCCGCCGTACGAGCAGCATGAGTGTGAGTACAGCTTTAACTACCCGCCTCAACTACCCGCTTTAACTACCCGCCGTACGAGCAGCATGAGTGTGAGTACAGCCTTAACTACCCACCTTAACTACCCGCCGTACGAGCAGCATGAGTGTGAGTACAGCCTTAACTACCCACCTTAACTACCCACCGTACGAGCAGCATGAGTGTGAGTACAGCCTTAACTACCCACTTTAACTACCCGCCGTACGAGCAGCATGAGTGTGAGTACAGCCTTAACTACCCGCTTTAACTACCCGCCGTACGAGCAGCATGAGTGTGAGTACAGCCTTAACTACCCACCTTAACTACCCGCCTCAACTACCCGCCGTACGAGCAGCATGAGTGTGAGTACAGCCTTAACTACCCGCCTTAACTACCCGCCCTAACTACCCGCTGTGAGTGACTGTCCTGCGATGACGCCACACCAGTGTTTCCTGAACTTTGTGAAAGGAGGGAAACAGCGCCCCCAGTTTGCCGCTGGTGGCCGAACAGTGAACTGCATCTGCTCTACAGGGACAGAGGATGTTTCTCCATCAGAGCGAAACTTCTGCTGCAGAAACAGAAACACGAGGGACAAATGTTCTTCATGTTTTCAGTTCAAAATAAGGCGTTTCAGAAACAGAAATGACACAATTGAATCTGAATCTGAATTGGGATAAACTTGTTTTATTGTAAATGTCCTAAACACGATTAACAGTTATTTATTCACCAAACCTTCCCAAACCTTTACAACACACTGGCCTAACGGTGGAGTCACAAAGTCCAAACCTCAGAGGATAAACCGGGTAAAGAGTTTGGGCGGATTCGACTCAGACTCAGACTGGGAGTTAAACCTGAGACGCTCAGGAGGAAACTTTGACCTCAGGATAAATGTGTGTTTGTGGGAAAAGCCTCGACGATAGAAGAAAGTGTGAACGAGTCCGGACTCGTCTGGAATCTGAGAGAATCCGCCGCCTGCAGGCTCACTTTACACCAGGAGGCGAAGAGGGGAGGAGGAGGTGAGGGAGGAAGGAGAGGAGAGAGGAGGCGAGGGAGGAGAGAGAGGAGAGGAGGCGAGGGAGGAGAGGAGGCGAGGGAGGAGAGGAGGCGAGGGAGGAGGCGAGGAGGGGGCGAGGAAGGAGAGAGGAGGCGAGGAGAGAGGAGGCGAGGAGAGAGGAGAGAGGAGGAGGCGAGAGGAGAGAGGAGGCGAGGAGAGAGGAGAGAGGAGGAGGCGAGAGGAGAGAGGAGGCGAGGAGAGAGGAGAGAGGAGGAGGCGAGAGGAGAGAGGAGGCGAGGAGAGAGGAGAGAGGAGGAGGCGAGGGAGGAGAGAGGAGAGTCTGAGCTCCTTCATCACCTCTTGATTGGCTGTATCTTCGGTCACAGAGGGGGCGGAGTTTTCTCTCTTGGGGGCGGAGTCGGAGCTGAATGGAAGTGAAGCATTTTAAACCTGGACTAGGAAACGATGAGGATGTGAAAGTGTGAAGATGATGTTGTAGGTTCTCACCGGGACGTCCTCTCTGAGAATTTCAAACATGAGGAACATCAGGAAATCATCTCTCACATGATCCTCAGACTCTGGAGCAGCGTTTCTCAGCTGGGGGGTCGAGATAGTGAAGAGTCTGTTAGGATGTATTATAATATACATATAAATCAACAATATATAGGGAGCTGGGAGCTTGAAGTTCTGCAGTATCTTTTCTGGACCGAGATGTCTGATGTGTTTCCTGGGATCTGCTGGAGCCGCTCCTCCAGTTTGGGGGTCACTGCCCCGAGTGGCTCCACTGATGCTTCACCTCCAGACCTTCTCCAGCTCTTCTCTGAGCCCCTGGTGTTTCTCTAGTTTCTCCTGTTCCTTTTTCAAGTGGGAAAATAATGACTGGTCTGTCCTGAGATTCAGGTCTGTGCAGTAGTTATAGTATTAGTTATAGTATTAGTTATAGCATTAGTTATAGTTGGGCAGTCGTCTCATTTTTGTCCATTTTTTGTCAATTTTTGTCATTTTTTCCTAAATTTTTTGTAATTTTTTTGTCAAATTTTTTTAAATTTTTCGTCATTTTTTTCCTCACTTTTTTTGTCAAATTTTTCTCACTTTTTTCTCGATTTTTCGTCATTTTTTTTCTCAATTTTTTTCTCACGTTTTTGTACATTTTCATCCTCGTTTTCGTCTCAGTTTTGTCGCTATTTTCACACCTGGGGTAAAGCTGGAGAAAATGTGCTCGGTTCAGGCAGGAGTTAAGGGGTTGATATTGCCTGCAGTTCACAAACTGTCCACCAGAAGATCATCTGGTCAGAAGATCATCTGGTCCTTCCTTTTTCAAGTTGGAAAATAATGACTGGTCTGTCCTGAGATTCAGGTCTGTGCAGTAGTTATAGTTGTAGTATTAGTTATAGTTATAGTTATAGTTATAGTTATAGTTATAGTTATAGTTATAGTATTAGTTATAGTTATAGTATTATAGTAGTGTCAGTAGTAAAGGATGTGAAAGTATTTCCTGAGGTGGACGTGTGGTCTTTATCTAATCGTCCTCAGTGAGAACTCAGGTCAAAGTTATAGTTATAGTATTAGTATTAGTTCTAATATTAGTATTAGCTATAGCATTATTTATAGTATTAGTATTAGTTGTAGCTGCAGTTTCCTGAGGAGGACGTGTGGTCTTTATCTAATCGTCCTCTGTAGGATCTCAGGTCAAAGTGCAGCGAGTTATAAAGTTTATCTGAGTTTATCTTTTCTACACGTGCGACTCATTACTGTGGACGTAGAGAAAAGTTACAGTGTGAGGAAGAGTTACAGCGCGAGGAAGAGTTACAGCGCGAGGAAGAGTTACAGTGTGAGGAAGAGTTACAGTGTGAGGAAGAGTTACAGTGTGAGGAAGAGTTACAGTGCGAGGAAGAGTTACAGTGTGAGGAAGAGTTACAGTGTGAGGAAGAGTTACAGTGCGAGGAAGAGTTACAGTGTGAGGAAGAGTTACAGTGTGAGGAAGAGTTACAGTGTGAGGAAACGCTGACGTCGCTCTACAACACTCTCTCTGTAGTTTCACCTTCCCGGGGCAGACGTTCTCAGACAGGAGGTGCAATAGGAACAAAGGGAGGCTGTGTTTGACCTTTCACCTGTGTGGGGGCGGGGCCTTTACTTCGCAGGACCTCTACATGCTTTTCAGTCATGTGACCTTCGTTGTTTTGGCGGCCATTTTGAATCCGGCAGTAGAATTATGCAGCACTACAACATGTAACCACATCTCTACTCAGGATGAAAAGGAAATAAAAACACAACTTTATGTGGAGAAACCAGTGAGTCAGTGTTTAAGACGTTAGCATGCTACTGGTTAGCATCTAGCTTCAACAGATCAAAACCAAAGTGAGAAAAAATTGAGAAAAAATTGACAAAAAAATGAGAAAAATTTGACGATTTTTTTTTTTAAATGGACAAAAAAGTGGTAAGAATTTGCCAAAAAAATGCGAATAATTTGACGGAAAAGTGACAAAAACTTGACAAAAAAGTGAGAAAAAATTTATGAAAAATGGAGAAAAAATGGACGAAAAGGTGACAAAAAAATTGACAAAAAAATCGAAACATTTGACGAAAAAGTGGCAAAAAAGTCACGGAAATTTGACAAAAATGAGGCAGAGGTCAGAGGTCAGAGGTCAGAGGTCAGAGGTCAGAGCTGTCACTGCAGTGTTTCCTCAGTGTTCAAACATATGAGCCACACACGTGTTCATCGTGTCGACAGTTGCTAGCCGGTAGCATGCTAACGTCTTGAGCAGCTTAAACACTGACTCAGACTCTGCTGGAGAAAGGTTTTCTGTTTCCTCTTTGTGCTCATTTAGTCTGAAGCAGATCCTTAGTAAACCCTGTAGAGATATTAGATACTGTCGTAGTACTGCATGTACTACGGTGTTCAAAATGGCCGACTGAACTCTGCGTGATGGAAACCCGTGTGTGATGATGTCATAATGTGGGCCGACATTACAATAATCATTACAATAATCCTCCTGTATTTGTTTCCCCTAAACTTTTACTCATTGTTCAGTTATTATAGAGGAGTACAGCGTCCTGGCCCCGCCCCCTGGCCCCGCCCCCTGGCCCCGCCCCCCGGCCCCGCCCCGGCTCCGTCTGCCGCTCTCACAAAGACACTCATTCATTTCTTTTCTCCTCGTTTGTTCCTCGTGTTTCTGCACGCGCTCAGTTCATGTCCCGACACTTCTGAGGCTTTTATCCTCCCACGCTCCGGAGGCTCTGGAGGCTCCGGAGGCTCCAGGAGCGAGGCCGAGCTCAGGCCGGGACTAAACCGGGACTAAACCCTGGATCAAACCTGGATCAAACCTGGATTAGGTCCTGGTTTGATCCTGAGGCTCTGAGAGAACGGTGCACATGTGGTGAAGTTCCACTCGCTCAGGCTTAACTCTCTGACTCATGTTCCAATAAAGCAGTTTGGCTTTACCCAAATCTAAAAGCAAACAAGCGGCCAGAACACTGACAAAATGTGACACAGGATGAGTTTAGTAGTTCTTAGCTTTCAAATGAGGTGTTGCAGTGTTGAAGCTTTTAGATTGGGGTAAAGCTGAACCGGTTAAGTCGGGGTTAAGAGGTTTGAAACTGTATGAACTGAATCTCATGGATTTGTCTGAATAAACAGTTTCCTCTGATCCTGCGGAGCTTCAGAAAAACAACATTTTCCCTGTTTCAAAATGTGGGAAGAAAAGAGGACATTTTAGAATAATAATAATAATAATTATTATTATTATTATTATTTGAAGGAAAAAAATGCAAAAAAAAAGACATTTCGGGGAAAAAGTGGCAAAAAATATGAACTTTTTAGACAATCTGTAAAAAAAAATTATAATAATAATAATAAAAAAGGGAATAATGAAGAAAATAAAAGAATGGGTGATTAAAAAGTTGGAAAATAGAAAATAACTAAAATAAATAAATACAGAAAAATACAAGAAACTGAGGATTTTTCACCTTTTCTTGTTGCCGTGTCTTTGAGCATGTTTAGTTTTTGGAAATTGCTAAAGTTTCTGGTGAATGTAAATATTTCTCATGTGTTACTTGTATGTTGACGTGTTTCTCATGTGTTTCTTGTATGTTTCTTGTATGTTTCTTGTATGTTTCTTGTACACTGACGTGTTTCCCCGTGTGTTTCTTGTATGCTGACGTGTTTTCTCATGTGTTTCTTGTATGCTGACGTGTTTCCGGTACATGTCCCCGCAGGTCACTTCCCGAACAAGGCCATGCCGTCGGCCGGCACGTTGCCGTGGTTACAGGGCATCCTCTGCAACGCCAACAACCCGTGTTTCCGGAGCCCGACGCCGGGAGAGTCTCCGGGCGTCGTCGGCAACTTCAACGACTCCATGTAAGACCCGGCTTTACCCAAATCCAAACGCTCACAGCCTCAGTGGAAAGCTAAGGCCTTCGATGTGTCCTGGTTTCCCCTGAAGAGCAGCCTCAGCCTCAGGGCCAGGGCCGGACCGGGACCCAAACCTCTGACCCCCCGCCTTCACCCAGAGCAGTTTCTCCAGTTCGGCTTTACCCAAATCTAAAGCTTCTTCACTGGAGAGCAGCACTGTAACGTCTCATTTGAAAGCTAAGATCTAGAAAAGTGACAGGAACTTTTTGTCACGTTGTCGCTGCATTTTTGTCATGTTTTTGTTGCTTTTTCATCACTTTTTGGCGTTTTTTCGTCACTTTTTTGTAACTTTTTTGTAACTTTTTTGTTGTGTTTTCGTCTCACAACAAAAAAAAATTGTCGTTTTTTCGTCAATTTTTTGGTGTTTTCGTCTCTTGTTTTTTTCAAGTTTTTGCTGCTTTTTCATCACTTTTTTGTTGTGTTTTCGTCTCTTGTTTTTCTTGGTTTTTTTAAAATGTTTTTTATGCTTTTTTGCTGCTTTCTCATTACTTTTTTGTGGCCTTTTGGCGTGTTTTCATCACTTTTTCATCAAATTTTTATCAAATTTTTATCAAATTTTTATCACATTTTTTGTCACATTTTTTGTCATTTTTTTGGCAATTTTTCATCACATTTTTGTTACTTTTTTGTCACATTTTTTGTCATTTTTTTGTACATTTTTGTGTGTTTTCGTCTCTTGTTTTTCTTGTTTTTTTTCATGTTTTTGCTGCTTTTTCATCACTTTTTCGTCACTTTTTCGTTGTGTTTTCGTCTCTTGTTTTTCTCGTTTTTTTCTTCACGTTATTGTTGTTTTTTCATCGCTTTGTCGTCACATTTTGTCGTGTTTTTCTCACTTTCCCTTCACATTTTTGTTTGTAGATGCTTTTCCTTTAAGCTTTTAGATTTGGGTAAAGCTCGGTCTCGCCCGGGGGTGAGGGTGAGGTAAAGTGAGGGGCGGGACCGGTGGCCCTTCTGTGCTCTCCCAGGACGGACATATGGCCAGTCCGCCCCTGCTCAGGGCCACAGATACAGGCCTGATTTGAAAGCTAAGACCTTCGATGTCCTGGTTTCCCCTGAAGTGCAGCCTCAGGGTCACAGATACAGGCCTGATTTGAAAGCTAAGTCCTTCGCTGTGTCCTGGTTTCCCCTGAAGAGCAGCCTCAGGGCCACAGATACAGATCTCAGATATGAGCCGATCAGAAACGGCCTGTGCTTCAATACGAGCCGTAAAAACAGATAAACGGCCATAAAGCTGCGGGTCACGGGTCACGTAATAACATATAAGGATAATAAAGGAAACACTTACAAGAATATACATGTCATCTAGTCTTCAGGTCTTTACTCTCTCCAGTTCAGCTTTACCCAAATCTGGAAGTTTCTTGACAAGAAACCGTGAAAAACCCACTGCAAAAAGTAAATATCAAGCATTGTCTTAAATGACTTGAGGAAATGTTTCTTGTTTTGAGCGGTTTTCACTCATTTAGACACTTTTCCTGATCAAGTTTGCTTTGCTTGTTTGAGGACATTTCAGACCAGTTCTAGGGTAAATCTCGCTTGAAATAAGAAAGTAAAATTGCCAATGAGATAAGACCAAAGAAAATGACCTGAAATAAGGACGAAATGTATCGAAACGAGTCAGAAACATCTCAGAACAAGTGAAATAATCCAGGACAAATGCCCAACAACTTCTTAACTTTTGGTCATTTTTTTGTATTTTTTTGTCAAATTTTCATCACTTTTTTGTCATTTTCTGTATTTTTTTTTGTTGGTTTTTTGTAATTTTTTCGTCATTTTTTAATCAAATTTTTGTCATGTTTTTGTCAGATTTTGTATTTTTTTTTTCAATTTTTTGTCATTTTTTGGTCATTTTTTGTATTTCTTTTGTCCGTTTTTTGTCCTTTTTTCGTCAAATTTTCATCACATTTTTGTCATTTTTTTGTATTTTTTTAATCAATTTTTTGTCATTTTTTCGTCATTTTTTTATCCATTTTTTGGTCATTTTTTTGTCATATTTTTGTCAAATTTCAATGACTATAACTGAGGAAATGTTTCTTGTTTTGAGCGGTTTTCACTCATTTAGACACTTTTCCTGATCGGACCGAGTTTGCTTTGCTTGTTTGAGGACATTTCAGGCCAGTTCTAGGGTAAATCTCGCTTGAAATAAGAAAGTAAAACTGCCAATGAGATAAGACCAATTTTCTTTCCCCATTGGCAAAGAAAATGACCTGAAATAAGAACGGAATGTATCGAAACGAGTCAGAAACATCTCAGAACAAGTGAAATAATCTGGGACAAATGCCCAACAACTTCTTAACCAGTCAAAACAACTAAAATGTGGATTATTGAGCTCAAACTGAGATGTTTATACTGATCTAGTTAATACTTTTTGCAACAAAGATGTGACGCAAACTCAACAAAAAAAGCGCTGATGACTAAAGAAAGCGTTCAGTTCTGCCTCTTTGACCTGAGCTGCTCCTCTGGCCTTCAGGCGCTCAGTCAGGAAGCTTTAGATTTGGGTAAAACCAGGCCCTCAGAGCTGGGTTTCCGTTACCTTCTCTGTCCTGGACTCTGACTCTGAACCTCCTGTTTTTCAGAATCTCGAGGCTTTTCTCCGACGCCAAGAAGATCCTGCTCTACAGCCAGAACGACAAGAACCTGGAGGGCTTCAAGGAGCTCTCTGCTGCCCTCCGCGGGCTGCAGGAGAGCAGGACAGGTCAGTGTCAGCGGGCGGTCAGTCCTCAGCGTCTGCAGCGGGTTTACCAAACACGTGGATACCAAACACACCAGAGTCAGGACACGCACATATATGGAGCGCCGCCTTTCCTGCTACACGTGGATACCAAACACACCAGAGTCAGGGCACGCCCATATATGGAGCGCCGCCTTTCCTGCTACACGTGGATACCAAACCTGTCAGTGTTTGTGAATGAATGAACCTGAAAGACTGAGTTTGGGCTGATTTTGCTCAAACCTCAACAACAAAAAATACAAAAAATGACAAAAATACAAAAAAACGACAAAAAAACGTTAAAAAAACGACAAAAAATGACAAAAAAATGATTAAAAAATGACAATAAAATGACCAAAAACTACAAAAAAATTACAAAAAATGTGACATAAATGTGATAAAAAATTGACCAAAAAATGACAAAAAACGACAAAAAACGACAAAAAAACGACAAAAAAATTGACAAAAATTGACAAAAAAAAAAGACAAAAAATGACAAAAAAATGAAAAAAAACGACAAAAAACGACAAAAAAATGACAAAAAACGACTAAAAAAACGTCAAAAAAATGACCAAAAAAAAGACAAAAAAAACGACTAAAAAAACGACTAAAAAATGACAAAAAATTACAAAAAAGTGACAAAAAAACAACAAAAAAAAGACAAAAATGTGATAAAAAAAATGACAAAAATGAGTTAAATACAAAACAAAAAAATTCTGGAAAATAAATCTGAGTTTGGTCTGATTTCACCCTCAGCTTGTTGGACATGTTCTGGTTTTTTCCACATCCCGTGCTCATTCAGCTGCTGAAAGTCAGATGAATGGGCTCGTGTGGGCGCTGCACCTGGCCCCGCCCCCTCGCCCCCTGGCCCCGCCCCCTTACATGATAGTGATTAAAGACGGGAGGGCGTCTGTGTCCCGGAGCGTGCCGCCGCTTGTCTGTGTGAGCTCAGGTGATGTGGCTCCGCCCCCTCGGCGTGGGCGCGCTGGGACAGGCGCGGACACGAACCCGTGACTCACTCGCTTTTACACGGCCCGCGGCCACGAAAACTCCCTCCTCCGCATCACGTCACGGAGCACACGGAACACGCACACGGAACACGCGGAACACGCGGGTTCACACGGTTCAGCCTCAGCAAAGGCTTCATGGATCTGAAGCTTCTGCATCATCACTGACATAAAGATGAGGGAAAATGTGGGAAGTTTCCTGTTATTGGATCTTTTTATTTAACCCCTTAACCCCCACCTGAACCCAGCACATTTCTCCAGCTTTACCCCAATCCAAAAGTAAGGGGAAAAAGGTGAGAAAATAGCGACAAAACTGAGACGAAAACGAGGATGGAAATGTGACAAAAAAGTGTAAAAACATTGATAAAAAAGTGGCAAAAATGTCACAAGAAATAGACAAAAAAATGGACGAAAAAATGACAAAAAATGACAAAAATATTTAAATAAAAATGACAAAAAATGACAAAAAATTGACAAAAAATTGACAAAAAAAATGAAAAAATGTGACAAAAAATTGAC
Source organism: Gobius niger (assembly GCF_951799975.1). NCBI lineage: Eukaryota > Metazoa > Chordata > Actinopteri > Gobiiformes > Gobiidae > Gobius > Gobius niger. Next base: position 16,553,203 of record NC_136875.1, read on the forward strand.
AGAAAAAGGACAAAAAATGACAAAAAAAATGACAAAAATGTGATAAAAAATTGACAAATAAACAACAAAAAATGACAAAAAATGTGATAAAAAATTGATGAAAAAATGACAAAAAATTTACAGAAAAAGGACAAAAAATGACAAAAAATTTGACAAAAAATTGACGAAAGAATTACAAAAAAATGTAAAAAAAAATTTAAAAAAATGACAAAAATGTGACAAAAATGTGACAGTTCCAGTGCAGATGTTCCAGGCCTGTAGGAGCGACTCACGTGCAGATGTTCCAGTTGTGTTTGTTTTTATTTTTATTGTCAGTGAACAGATTCACAAAGAGAAACATCAAATATAAAACTTTAAACGTGTGAGATCAGGCGTGACAGAGACTCAAACAGCACCAGTGTTTCCAGATGTGCACGTGCAGATGTGTCTCCCTGCAGACAGAGTGTTGTCGGGGGGATTCCGTGCCAAACCGGTCAGTGTTTGTGAATGGAAAAGCCCCGAGAGCGGCCCAAGCCTCGTAAACATCAGACCTCCACACAGAACGCTGGACCGCTCTGACCACTGTGAGTGAGAGGCTGTCGTCTGTACGGGTTTGTTCAGCTGAGGCCCTGAACCCCCCGACCCCCGGCTGGAGACCTGAGGAAAACGAGGTCAAAGAGGAGCGAGCTCTGCTGGTGAGAACCTGCGCCTCCTGACTCAGCAGATCCTCGGGCGCCGCTCGTCCCTGTGACTCGACACGTCGGCGTTTGGGAAGTTCCTCCTCAGTAAAGAAGGCCGTTCTTTAACTAAACTAAACTAAACTAAACTAAACTAAACTAAACTAAACTAAACTAAACTAAACTAAACTAAACTAAACTAAACTAAACTAAACTAAACTAAAGTTCCTCCTCAGTAATGAAGGCCGTTCTTTAACTAAACTAAACTAAACTAAACTAAACTAAACTAAAGTTCCTCCTCAGTAATGAAGGCCGTTCTTTAACTAAACTAAACTAAACTAAACTAAACTAAACTAAAGTTCCTCCTCAGTAATGAAGGCCGTTCTTTAACTAAACTAAACTAAACTAAACTAAACTAAACTAAACTAAACTAAACTAAACTAAACTAAACTAAACTAAACTAAAGTTCCTCCTCAGTAATGAAGGCCGTTCTTTAACCGGTTATTTACAGTTTCAGTGACTGTGACTGTGGCTAATGTGTATTTGTGAATCAGGAGAATGTAGCTGCTCACATAAAACTAAACTAAACTAAACTAAACTAAACTAAACTAAACTAAACTAAACTAAACTAAACTAAACTAAACTAAGCTAAAGTTGCTCCTCAGCGTCTGGAGGAGTTCTTATAGGAGCTCTGAGGGTTCTTAAAGGAGGTGTGAACGTTCTTAAAGGAGGTGTGAGGGTTTGGGTTCCTGCAGGTCCGTGTTTGTCCTCACGAGGTTTCAGCTCATCTGTGACGCCTGTAAGAATGTTCTGTAAATGCTCTTCAAGTTTGAAGTATAAAAATCCCACGTTTCCTCCTGTCATTTTTTTGTCATTTTTTTGTCATTTTTTTCTTATTTTTTTCTTATTTTTTTCTTATTTTTTTCTTATTTTTTTCTTATTTTTTTCTTATTTTTTTGTCATTTTTTTTCTTATTTTTTATTTATTTTTTTCTTATTTTTTGTCAATTTTTTCTTATTTTTTCGTCAAATTTTTGTCAATTTCTTGTGACATTTTTGTCACATTTCCATCATTGTTTTCGTCTCAGTTTTGTTGCTAAAGGAGGTGTGAACGTTCTTAAAGGAGGTCTGAGAGTTTGGATTCCTGCAGGTCCCGTGTTTGTCCTCACGAGGTTTCATCCTCTCTGTGACGCTGTAAGAATGTTCTGTATTCAGTTTGAAGTATAAAAATCCCACATTTCCTCCTGTCATTTTTTTTTGTCATTTTTTGTCAATTTTTTTCTTATTTTTTTCTTATTTTTTTTTCTTATTTTTTGTCATTTTTTTCTTATTTTTTTCTTATTTTTTCCTTATTTTTCGTCAAATTTTTGTCAATTTCTTGTGACATTTTTGCCACTTTTTCATCAATGTTTTCTCACTTTTTGTCACATTTCCATCATTGTTTTCGTCTCAGTTTTGTCGCTAAAGGAGGTGTGAACGTTCTTAAAGGAGGTGTGAACGTTCTTAAAGGAGGTGTGAACGTTCTTAAAGGAGGTGTGAACGTTCTTAAAGGAGGTGTGAACGTTCTTAAAGGAGGTGTGAATGTTCTTAAAGGAGGTGTGAACGTTCTTAAAGGAGGTGTGAACGTTCTTAAAGGAGGTGTGAACGTTCTTAAAGGAGGTGTGAACGTTCTTAAAGGAGGTGTGAACGTTCTTAAAGGAGGTGTGAACGTTCTTAAAGGAGGTGTGAACGTTCTTAAAGGAGGTGTGAACGTTCTTAAAGGAGGTCTGAACGTTCTTATAGGAGGTGTGAACGTTCTTATAGGAGGTGTGAACGTTCTTAAAGGAGGTCTGAACGTTCTTATAGGAGGTGTGAACGTTCTTAAAGGAGGTGTGAACGTTCTTAAAGGAGGTCTGAGAGTTTAGGTTCCTGCAGGTCCGTGTTTGTCCTCACGAGGTTTCATCCTCTCTGTGACGCCTGTAAGAATGTTCTGTATTCAGTTTGAAGTATAAAAATCCCACGTTTCCTCCTGAGATCAGGCGAAACCACAGATCACGTTACATGTGTGAGTTTATAATGAAGGAGAAAACATGAAAACTTTACATCAAAACTGTTAAAAAAGTGGCAGAAAAACGACGGAACTCGAGTCTGAAGTTTCTGCCTCAGATCTTCTTTGTCTTTTCTTTAGTGAACTTTATTTATTCATCTGAAAACGCTTCATCAGCAGAAACACGGCTGAACAGAGTTCATCTTCTACAGCTGTAAAGGATCCATCATGGACCTTCACCAGCTGGACCTCACCTGCACCTCTTTACCTCTCTCCTCTCCTCTCTCTCCCTCTCTCCCCCTCTGCCACCCCCCCTGGTCCCCCCCTCTCTCTCCTCCTCTGTTCAGTTTCAGTAGAAAGTGCTTTTGTGGGAGTTAAATGAGGCTAAAGCTCAGACAAAGAAGCTGAAACAGGAGCCTCTGTGATACTGGGCTCCAGCGGGACCTCAGAGTACTTTTACTACCCAAAACTGCACTGTACTGCTCTCACTACTGCAGTACTCCAGCGGGACCTCCACGTACTTTTACTACCTGACAACTGCACTGTACTGCCCTCACTACTGCAGTACTTCACCCACTCACTACTGCAGTACTTCACCCACTCACTACTGCAGTACTTCACCCACACTACACTCTACTACTGCAGTACTCCACCCACACACTAGTGCAGTACTCCAGCGGGACCTCCGAGTACTTTTACTACCTGACAACTGCTCTCACTACTGCAGTACTTCACCCACACACTACTGCAGTACTCCAGCGGGACCTCAGAGTACTTTTACTACCTGACAACTGCACTGTACTGCCCTCACTACTGCAATACTCCAGCGGGACCTCAGAGTACTTTTACTACCTGAAAACTGCTCTCACTACTGCAGTACTTCACCCACACTACACTCACTACTGCAGTACTTCACCCACACACTACTGCAGTACTCCAGCGGGACCTCAGAGTACTTTTACTACCTGACAACTGCACACACTACTGCAGTACTCCACCCACACACTACTGCAGTACTCCAGCGGGACCTCAGAGTACTTTTACTACCTGACAACTGCACACACTACTGCAGTACTCCACCCACACACTACTGCAGTACTCCACCCACACACTACTGCAGTACTCCACCCACACACTACTGCAGTACTCCACCCACACACTACTGCAGTACTCCAGCGGGACCTCTGCGTACTTTTACTACACGAAAACTGCACTGTACTGCTCTCACTACTGCAGTACTCCACCCACACACTACACTACTACTGCAGTACTTCACCGAGACCTGCACGTACTTTTACTACCTGACAACTGCCCTGTACTGCACTCACTACTGCAGTACTTCATCCACACACTACTGCAGTACTCCAGCGGGACCTCCACGTACTTTTACTACACGAAAACTGCACTGTACTGCCCTCACTACTGCAGTACTTCATCCACACACTACTGCAGTACTCCAGCGGGACCTCAGAGTACTTTTACTACACGAAAACTGCTCTCACTACTGCAGTACTTCACCCACACACTACTGCAGTACTCCACCCACTCATTACTGCAGTACTCCAGCGGGACCTCCACGTACTTTTACTACCTGACAACTGCCCTGTACTGCTCTCACAACTGCAGTACTTCACCAGGACCTCCACGTACTTATACTACCTGACAACTGCCCTGTACTGCTCTCACTACTGCAGTACTTCACCGGGACCTCTGCGTACTTTTACTACCTGAAAACTGCCCTCACTACTGCAGTACTTCACCCACACTACACTCTACTACTGCAGTACGAGCGCAGAGAAAGTACTTCACTGCTGTACTAGTACTACAATGACTGAGTCGTAAGATTTAAAGTGTAGTAAAAAAAACCTGGAGCCAGATTTACACCAATCAGGGCCTGGTGTCCCTGAGTCTGCCCCGCCCCCCTGAGTCTGCCCCGCCCCTAAGCCCCGCCCCCCTGAGTCTGCCCCGCCCCCCTGAGTCTGCCCCGCCCCTAAGCCCCGCCCCCCCCCCAGGAAGGTTTATCCAGGAAGTGACGCCAACATTTAGGAAACGCTTTGAGAATGTCATGTTTTGATTATTTTTTTTAAAACTTCTGAAATCGTTTGACTTTGGCTTTTTTTCATGTATATATTTATTTATTTATTTTTTTGGAATTTTGTTATAAAGTCTGGAACATTTGTAAAAACTGTTGAAAACGTTTGCAATTATTTTTTGGAACAATGAAGAAAAGTTTAGTAAAATGAGTTGAACGTTGTGTTTGTAAATGTCGTCCATCATGTCTGTCTCTCTGGAGTTTCCCGCTCGTTCATTCACAAATACTCACAGGTTTAGTATCCACGTGTAGCACGACAGATCCAAACATGGTCATTTCCTCTGTGGGAGACAAAGAGACTGTTTAAGAACATCTGTTCCCTGAGCTCCAGATGTTCAGCCCTTGTGTTGTGGTCCTCTGGTCCAGGGTTCAGTCTGAAGCACTTCCTGCAGGAGGAGGAGACCATGAGCCACTTCCTGAAGACCAACGCGTCGCTGCCTCAGGAGACCGTGGACCAGCTGCTGTCGGCGCCCATCAACCTCAACCAGGTACCGCCCCCTCCCCACAGGTACCACCCCCTCCCCCTCCCCTCAGGTACCGCCCCCTCCCCTCAGGTACCACCCCCTCGCCTCAGGTACCGCCCCCTCCCTTCAGGTACCACCCCCTCCCCTCAGGTACCCCCCCCTCGCCTCAGGTACCGCCCCCTCCCCTCAGGTACCACCCCCTCGCCTCAGGTACCGCCCCCTCCCTTCACATTACACATTGTCAGGACATACAGGAGCTTATTTTATCCAAAAAAAGAGCTTTCAAATCAAATGTACGCTCACAAAATGGCGCCCGCGGCATCGCCTTGACTCTTTTTTCAAATACTCGAACTTTAACGAAAATGCAGTGTTTACCGACTGATCTATAAAGTTACATTTAGCGACGTTTTTTATAAATAAAGGTGTGAAAATAGCAATAAAACAATGATGGAAATGTGACAAAAAAGTGACAAAAAAATGGACGAAAAATTTACGAAAAAATGACCAAAAAATGATGAAAAAATGACAAAATGTGACAAAAATGTGACAAAAAAATTTATGAAATTTTTTTACGAAAAATTTACGAAAAAATTACGAAAAAATGACAAAAATGTGATTAAAAAATGACCAAAAAGTGACAGAAATGAGTTGAATCCCCAACAAAAAAATGTTGGAAAAAACTCTGATGCCGTGAGGAAAAAGCTCCTCTGGGTTCAGGCGGGAGTTCAGAGGTTTAACCATCTGGCCCTGACCTTCATGTGTGTCATGATGTCTCAGGTTTCCACAGCAGACTGTCCCTCCGGAGCAGAACATCTCACACTAACCTTTCTCCATGCCCCATGAATGCCTCGCTTCTGCCTCTGACCTCACAATACCACCTCACGAAGTAACGCGCCACCTTCTGCCGTGGGTGTGTAACTACAACTAAAACAAAGTTATTACACGAAACCAAACAAATAATAATTTGAATGCACATCAGTGTCACACATTCCCTGACACCAAATCAATCAATACTAAGACAGTGAACCTTTATCTCCAGCTCTGGTTTGGTGGACCCTGAATAACGAGGCCCAGGTTCCTCTCAGGTTCCTCAGATTCCTCTTCCTCTGATGTCGGTGAATCTTCAGTGTTTCTGCTCTGAGACGTGTTTCTGCAGTAAAATCATTAAAATCATTAGTGGATGTTCCCGTTTGAACTCTGCTCTGACTGAGCTCCGTGAGGCGTGTTTCTCCCACGATCCTTTTCTCTCAGACCGGCCTGAACCTGACTGGACCTGAAACAGAGGAAACTGTAGATCCAAACGGTGAAGCTCTGTCTGCAGACTCTGAGGGAAAGATGAGTTCTTTAAAGCAGTGTTTTTCAACCTTGTTTGAGCCAAGGCACATTTTTTTCATTGAAAAAATCATGAGGCACCAGCAGAAAATATAAAAAAATGTAACCCTGTAGCCTGTATTCAGTCGTTCTCATCAATTTCATGTCTTGTTTAGGAACAGCGAATAGTCTCACAGTCACCGCCACCTGTCGCATCCATGCATCACTATTTCTCTTGTTTCAAAGAAATGAGCGACCTGATATGGAGTATTTATTACATAGTTACTCTACTCTAGAAGCACAGACACTCGGAAACGGTACATTATTTGTGGATAATAATGAATTTGTTAAAAAAAAAAAAAAAACTAGGTGAAATTGGATAATTTTCCAAGGCACAGCAGACAATATCTGACGGCACAGAGGTTGAAAAACACTGCTTTAAAGAGAGAACATGTATTTGTCTTGCCCCCCCCCGTCTCTCCCTCCCTGATTAGTCTCAGCTCTGTCTTTTGTTTACACTGAAAAATGCTGCTCTTGGTTCCAAAAAATGGTGTAAAATCAGACACCGGATTGTAGCCTTAGGGTAATTTCTATCCGTCGTCCCCCATGCGCACTCTCAAACACGCTCTCATTCATCCTGGCCTATTGTACATGTTTTTAGTGGTAGGGGAAACCCTACGCAGACACGGGGAGAACATGCAAACTCCACACAGAAAGGCCCGTCCCTGGTGGGAATCGAACCCGGGACCTTCTAGCTGTGAAGCGAAGGCGCTAACCGCTGTGCCACCGCTGTGCTTAGACAGATGCTGATTAGCTCATGGTTAGCAGTTAGCAGTTAGCAGCTAGCAGTTAGCAGTTAGCAGCTAGCAGTTAGCAGTTAGCAATTGGCAGCTAACAATTAGCAGTTAGTAGCTAAAGGCCGACAGTCGTGTAATAAAGTATAAATTCGAGAAGTGCAGCAGCTCCAATGGGAGTTTTCAGGTCAGTGTAGATCCTCCTGAAGGCCTTGGTTCTCCTCTCTGACCTCTGGCTCCTCCTTCTTCTCCTGTAGATCCTCCTCTCTGACCTCTGGCTCCTCCTTCTTCTCCTGTAGATCCTCCTCTCTGACCTCTGGCTCCTCCTTCTTCTCCTGTAGATCCTCCTCTCTGACCTCTGACTCCTCCTTCTTCTCCTGTAGATCCTCCTCTCTGACCCCTGACTCCTCCTTCTCCTCCTGTAGATCCTCCTCTCTGACCTCTGACTCCTCCTTCTTCTCCTGTAGATCCTCCTCTCTGACCTCTGACTCCTCCTTCTTCTCCTGTAGATCCTCCTCTCTGACCTCTGACTCCTCCTTCTTCTCCTGTAGATCCTCCTCTCTGACCCCTGACTCCTCCTTCTCCTCCTGTAGATCCTCCTCTCTGACCTCTGGCTCCTCCTTCTTCTCCTGTAGATCCTCCTCTCTGACCTCTGGCTCCTCCTTCTCCTCCTGTAGATCCTCCTCTCTGACCTCTGGCTCCTCCTTCTTCTCCTGTAGATCCTCCTCTCTGACCTCTGACTCCTCCTTCTTCTCCTGTAGATCCTCCTCTCTGACCTCTGACTCCTCCTTCTTCTCCTGTAGATCCTCCTCTCTGACCTCTGACCTCTGTGTCCTCCTGTAGATCCTCCTCTCTGACCTCTGACTCCTCCTTCTCCTCCTGTAGATCCTCCTCTCTGACCTCTGACCTCTGTTTTCTCCTGTAGATCCTCCTCTCTGACCTCTGGCTCCTCCTTCTTCTCCTGTAGATCCTCCTCTCTGACCCCTGACTCCTCCTTCTCCTCCTGTAGATCCTCCTCTCTGACCTCTGGCTCCTCCTTCTTCTCCTGTAGATCCTCCTCTCTGACCTCTGGCTCCTCCTTCTTCTCCTGTAGATCCTCCTCTCTGACCTCTGACTCCTCCTTCTTCTCCTGTAGATCCTCCTCTCTGACCTCTGACTCCTCCTTCTTCTCCTGTAGATCCTCCTCTCTGACCTCTGGCTCCTCCTTCTTCTCCTGTAGATCCTCCTCTCTGACCTCTGACTCCTCCTTCTTCTCCTGTAGATCCTCCTCTCTGACCTCTGACCTCTGTCTCCTCCTGTAGATCCTCCTCTCTGACCTCTGACTCCTCCTTCTTCTCCTGTAGATCCTCCTCTCTGACCTCTGACTCCTCCTTCTCCTCCTGTAGATCCTCCTCTCTGACCTCTGACCTCTGTGTTCTCCTGTAGATCCTCCTGAAGGGCTTGGTTCTCCTCTCTGACCTCTGTCTCCTCCTGTAGATCCTCCTGAAGGGCCTGGTTCTCCTCTCTGACCTCTGTGTCCTCCTGTAGATCCTCCTGAAGGGCTTGGTTCTCCTCTCTGACCTCTGTCTCCTCCTGTAGATCCTCCTGAAGGGCTTCGGCGTGCACCTCACCGACCTCTGCCCGTCCAAACCCAGGGGGCGGGACCTGAGCAGCTACATCACCATCTCAGACCCGGCCGTCCTATCAGAGCTGACGCAGCGGATCTGCTCGGCCCCGCCCGCCTGGCTCAGGGAGGTGGAGCAGCTGTTCCTGCAGAACCTGGACTTCATCAAACCCGTCAAGGTAAAGCAGCAGAACCTGGACTTCATCAAACCCGTCAAGGTAAAGCAGCAGAACCTGGACTTCATCAAACCCGTCAAGGTAAAGCAGCAGAACCTGGACTTCATCAAACCCGTCAAGGTAAAGCAGCAGAACCTGGACTTCATCAAACCCGTCAAGGTAAAGCAGCAGAACCTGGACTTCATCAAACCCGTCAAGGTAAAGCAGCAGAACCTGGACTTCATCAAACCCGTCAAGGTAAAGCAGCAGAACCTGGACTTCATCAAACCCGTCAAGGTAAAGCAGCAGAACCTGGACCTCATCAAACCCGTCAAGGTAAAGCAGCAGAACCTGGACTTCTTCAAACCCGTCAAGGTAAAGCAGCAGAACCTGGACTTCTTCAAACCCGTCAAGGTAAAGCAGCAGAACCTGGACCTCATCAAACCCGTCAAGGTAAAGCAGCAGAACCTGGACTTCATCAAACCCGTCAAGGTAAAGCAGCAGAACCTGGACTTCATCAAACCCGTCAAGGTAAAGCAGCAGAACCTGGACTTCTTCAAACCCGTCAAGGTAAAGCAGCAGAACCTGGACTTCATCAAACCCGTCAAGGTAAAGCAGCAGAACCTGGACTTCTTCAAACCCGTCAAGGTAAAGCAGCAGAACCTGGACTTCATCTAACCCGTCAAGGTAAAGCAGCAGAACCTGGACTTCTTCAAACCCGTCAAGGTAAAGCAGCAGAACCTGGACTTCTTCAAACCCGTCAAGGTAAAGCAGCAGAACCTGGACTTCTTCAAACCCGTCAAGGTAAAGCAGCAGAACCTGGACTTCATCAAACCCGTCAAGGTAAAGCAGCAGAACCTGGACTTCTTCAAACCCGTCAAGGTAAAGCAGCAGAACCTGGACTTCATCTAACCCGTCAAGGTAAAGCAGCAGAACCTGGACTTCATCAAACCCGTCAAGGTAAAGCAGCAGAACCTGGACTTCTTCAAACCCGTCAAGGTAAAGCAGCAGAACCTGGACTTCATCAAACCCGTCAAGGTAAAGCAGCAGAACCTGGACTTCTTCAAACCCGTCAAGGTAAAGCAGCAGAACCTGGACTTCTTCAAACCCGTCAAGGTAAAGCAGCAGAACCTGGACTTCTTCAAACCCGTCAAGGTAAAGCAGCAGAACCTGGACTTCATCAAACCCGTCAAGGTAAAGCAGCAGAACCTGGACTTCATCTAACCCGTCAAGGTAAAGCAGCAGAACCTGGACTTCTTCAAACCCGTCAAGGTAAAGCAGCAGAACCTGGACCTCCAGATCCATCCAGAGAAACACCGGGAAACAAGCAGACTTTGAGGAGAGTCTGTGTGGTTCTCAGTCCCAGTCCGGCCCTGGTCAGAGTCCAGGGCTGGTTTTCAGTCCCAGTCCGGCCCCTGGTCAGACTCCAGGCCTGGTTTTCAGTCCCAGTCCGGCCCCTGGTCAGACTCCAGGCCTGGTTTTCAGTCCCAGTCCGGCCCCTGGTCAGAGTCCAGGGCTGGTTTTCAGTCCCAGTCCAGCCCCTGGTCAGAGTCCAGGGCTGGTTTTCAGTCCCAGTCCGGCCCCTGGTCAGAGTCCAGGGCTGGTTTCAGTCCCAGTCCGGCCCCTGGTCAGAGTCCAGGGCTGGTTTTCAGTCCCAGTCCGGCCCTGGTCAGAGTCCAGGGCTGGTTTTCAGTCCCAGTCCGGCCCTGGTCAGAGTCCAGGGCTGTGTTTCAGTCCCAGTCCGGCCCTGGTCAGAGTCCAGGGCTGGTTTTCAGTCCCAGTCCGGCCCTGGTCAGAGTCCAGGGCTGGTTTTCAGTCCCAGTCCGGCCCCTGGTCAGAGTCCAGGGCTGGTTTTCAGTCCCAGTCCGGCCCTGGTCAGAGTCCAGGGCTGGTTTTCAGTCCCAGTCCGGCCCTGGTCAGAGTCCAGGGCTGGTTTTCAGTCCCAGTCCGGCCCTGGTCAGAGTCCAGGGCTGGTTCTCAGTCCCAGTCCGGCCCTGGTCAGAGTCCAGGGCTGGTTTTCAGTCCCAGTCCGGCCCTGGTCAGAGTCCAGGGCTGGTTCTCAGTCCCAGTCCGGCCCTGGTCAGAGTCCGGGGCTGGTTTTCAGTCCCAGTCCGGCCCCTGGTCAGACTCCAGGGCTGTGTTTCAGTCCCAGTCCGGCCCCTGGTCAGAGTCCAGGGCTGGTTTTCAGTCCCAGTCCGGCCCTGGTCAGACTCCAGGGCTGTGTTTCAGTCCCAGTCCGGCCCCTGGTCAGAGTCCAGGGCTGGTTTTCAGTCCCAGTCCGGCCCCTGGTCAGAGTCCAGGGCTGGTTTTCAGTCCCAGTCCGGCCCCTGGTCATGACTCGCTGGAACATTATATTTATAATTGATTTAAGTGAAGTGAAAGAGCAGGATTCAGCAGAGCCTGGGTTTACAGTATGGTAATTATCTGCCTGCTGTTTCAGTTTGTTTGGGGCATTAACACTTTTCTACAGAGGAAGATTCATAGATGTTTATTGAGGAAACGTTGGACCGGCAGAAGGACCCGGTCAGACCTGGATTAATGACTTGTGGGCGGGGCTTAGTCTGTGTTTGAACCTGAAATATGTTAAATCCGTCTGTGGTTTGTAAGAGACTGATTTGCTTTGGCGGCGTCTGTGAAATAAACTCGCCGTCGGCAACGAGAAGTGCAAACACTCTCTCAGTATGCAAATCCTGCTGTCTGAGAACAAACACATGCAGGTGTTCAAGCAGGGGGGCCACACTGAGGGGCCACACTGAGGACACAGGGCCAGGGCCGTGGGAACCCAGGGTGCTGAGGGCGCTGCAGCTCCCCCTGGTGGATAGTTTGTGAACTGCAGGCAATATTGACCCCTTAACTCCCGTCTGAACCCAGAGGATCTTTTTCCCCACGTCAGCACATTTTTTTGTTGGGTGTTCAACTCATTCCTGTAACTTTATTTGTCATTTTTTATCACATTTTTGTAATTTTTTTGTCAATTTTTAATCATTTTTCGTCAATTTTTCCACCATTTTTTCGTCATTTTTTAGTCACTTTTTTATCACATTTTAGTAATTTTTTCGTCAATTTTTCGACAATTTTTTTGTCAATTTTTAATAATTTTTTTGTAATTTTTTTGTCACATTTTTGTCATTTTTTCGTCATTTATGTGTCAATTTCTTGTGACATTTTTGTGACATTTTTGCCACTTTTTCATTAATTTTTCGTCACTTTTTTGTCACATTTCCATCATTGTTTTGTTGCTATTTTCTCACCTTTTTTCCAGAAGCTTTTGGATTGGGGTAAAGCCAAACTGGAGAAAATGTGCTCGGTTCAGGCGGGAGTTAAGGGGTTAAAACCTTAAGGATCAGGATTATTTGTATTTTTAGACCAACCCGCTAATAGATCTAAACAAACTCACAGCAGACGTCCCTCCGGAGCAGACGATCCAGCACTAACCATCCAAAAGCTTCTGGAAAAAAGGTGTGAAAATAGTAACAAAACTGAGATGAAAAATGTACAAAAAATGACGACAATTTGACAAAAAAGTGAGAAAAAGGGCAGAAAAAGTGATTCGAATTTGAAAAAAAAAATGTGAATAATTTGACAAAAAATGTACAAAAATGTACAAAAAATTGACAAAAAGTGATGAGAATTTAACAAAAAAAATTGAATAATTTGACAAAAAAGTGACAAAAAAGTCACGAAAATTTGACAAAAATGAGACGACTGCCCAACGAAAAAACTGATGAAAAAAAATCTGATGTGAGGAAAAAGCTGGAGAAAATGCTCTCGGTTCAGGCGGGAGTTAAGAGGTTAATCAATAGGATTTATGCACAGGAAAAGGATTTTGGGGGTAAATTTTGTCCCTTAGCGCCCCCTAACTAAAGTATCTTCCCACGGCTCTGCACAGGGGCCACACTGAGGGGCCACACTGAGGACACAGCTCATGTTTAAAGTTCAGCTGGAGGTCCCTATGCTAAAGTGGCTATGATAGTTAGCATGAGGTCCCTATGCTAAAGTGGCTATGATAGTTAGCATCAGAGGTCCCTATGCTAAAGTGGCTATGATAGTTAGCATTAGAGGTCCCTATGCTAAAGTGGCTATGATAGTTAGCATCAGAGGTCCCTATGCTAAAGTGGCTATGATAGTTAGCATCAGAGGTCCCTATGCTAAAGTGGCTATGATAGTTAGCATCAGAGGTCCCTATGCTAAAGTGGCTATGATAGTTAGCATCAGAGGTCCCTATGCTAAAGTAGCTATGATAGTTAGCATCAGAGGTCCCTATGCTAAAGTGGCTATGATAGTTAGCACCAGAGGTTCCTATGCTAAAGTGGCTATGATAGTTAGCATCAGAGGTCCCTATGCTAAAGTGGCTATGATAGTTAGCACCAGAGGTTCCTATGCTAAAGTGGCTATGATAGTTAGCATCAGAGGTCCCTATGCTAAAGTGGCTATGATAGTTAGCACCAGAGGTTCCTATGCTAAAGTGGCTATGATAGTTAGCATCAGAGGTCCCTATGCTAAAGTGGCTATGATAGTTAGCATCAGAGGTCCCTATGCTAAAGTGGCTATGATAGTTAGCATCAGAGGTCCCTATGCTAAAGTGGCTATGATAGTTAGCATCAGAGGTCCCTATGCTAAAGTGGCTATGATAGTTAGCACCAGAGGTTCCTATGCTAAAGTGGCTATGATAGTTAGCATCAGAGGTCCCTATGCTAAAGTGGCTATGATAGTTAGCATCAGAGGTCCCTATGCTAAAGTGGCTATGATAGTTAGCATTGAGGCTCCTCCCCCTAACTCCTCCCTCACTGACAGACCACTTCGGACGCTTCTCATCATGACGCTGCCGCACGTCTGGTTTGGTTAAGACCTGGTTCGGGACGGGCCTCACACACGTTTCACAGAGGGAAGCGTCGGGCCGGAGTTTCTCTGGAGCCGAGTCTTAAAGTGTCTCCTTTAAAGACGACGTTTGTGTTTGAGGTTTTGTGCTTGTTTCCACAGAGAGACATGACCTCTGACCCCGAGGCCGTGAAGCGAGTGGCTGTGGCGACGAACAGACTCCTGGACACCATGGGGCTGCTGGCTGTGGAGGTCAGACTCTCACACTCCTCGTTCAGGGGGTGGGTTGGGTCGGGGGGGGGTTGTTGGGACAGTGGAGTCTGGAGTCTCTGGGTTCATCTGGCTCCGGGCCGAGTTTACGGAGCTCAGACTCGACGGGCTCCGGGGCAAACGCCTGGACCCCGCTGTGATTTAGGGACAGGACCGGGACAAAGGGGGACAGAGGGGGGACAGAGGGGGGGCAGGGGGGGGGCAGAGGGGGGGCAGAGGGGGGGACAGAGGGGGGGCCCCGCGGGGAGCGAGGTTAAACAAGGACAAGGAGGAAGAAGAGGGAAAACTCCAGTGCAGAGACGGGTCAGTTTTATGTGAAAACACCAGTGTCGATATTTTCAGCGTCAGATCAAAGATTTTAACTTTTAACAAACAAACAAACAAACAAACAAACAAACAAACAAACTGTCCATCACTAAAGTTGTGACTGGCCTTTTATCACCTGCAGACACTGACAGATGTTCAGAGTCACTCTTAGGGTTCGTTGTCACAGGGTCAGATGTTCAAATCTTTGACCTGAAAGTGATTCTGTCACGTTACGAAGTTTAGGAGATTGACGAAAAATTGACAAAAAAATGACAAAAAATTTACAAAAAAATGACGAAAAATTGACAAAAAAATGACAAAAAATTTACAAAAAAATGACAAAAAATTGACGAAAAAATGACAAAAAATGACAAAAAAGTGACAAAAAAATTATTAAAAATTGACGAAAAAATGACAAAAATGTCACAAGAAATTTACAAAAAAATTACGAAAAAATGACAAAAAAGTGACAAAAAAATGACAAAAAATTGATAAAAAATTGATAAAAAATGGATTAAAAAATTGACCATAATGTCACAAAAATGTCACAAGAAATTGACAAAAAAATGACGAAAAATTTACGAAAAAATGACAAATGTCACAAAAAATGACAAAAAATTGACAAAAAAATGTATTAAAAATTGACGAAAAATTTATTAAAAATTGACGAAAAAATGACAAAAAAATGACAAAAAATGTGTCACGTTACGAAGTTCAGGAGAGACATTCAGCACAATAACCGAGTCTCCTACAGGACATGGAGCATCCGCAGAACATTCAATGGTTGTTTTCACTGATAATTAGTTTATTCCAAAACAAACCCAGATCCAAAACCTCCGTCTGAGCGTCTCTGACAAAACAAAAACTCCACAGCCTGAAAATGACAGAAAACCTGCGGGACGTTTCAGCCTCATGTTTACGTCGTTCGTCTACAAACTGCGGTTCTGTTTAGTTTGTGTTTCTGTGGGTTTAGGGACATTTGGCCTTTGGGGAAACTCTTTGACCACAGACTGGTTTCGATGCCGTCAGAGGCGTTTTCATCCCTTTAACTGGAAATACGACATTTTAGGTCAAAGGTCAAACCCGTCGGCGTTTGGAGAAGAGCGTTTTCTAAGCTTTGAAATAAACTGGTTATTCGTGAAGAACGTCTGAGTCCAAACCCTTCAGTGTCGTTTTTATTCCTCTTGAATCAGCTGCGGTCACTTCCCCTTCAGAATCCTGCTGATGCGGCGGCGTGCGGACGCTCACTTCCTGTTTGCTCCACAGTAAAAGCTGACGACTCACCTCGGCCTCGGCCTCAGTGACGTTTGTGTTTCCTGTCACACGTGTCGGCCCCTCTCACGCTTTACCAGAAACACAGAATCATTTAAAACAACTTACATTTGAGCAGCGGGTCACACTGTGTTTAATGCAGGCTAGCTGATACCATAGAAATGCACTAGCCTAGCACTAGCCTAGCACTAGCCTAGCGCCATGTAGCTCTTCAAATGTAAGAACTGTATCAGCAACACTGTGGATCACGAGGAAATGAGGCCGTCTGTCAAACATCCTGAGATATCCCTCTAACTTAGCAAAA
The DNA here is from genome assembly GCF_951799975.1 of Gobius niger. Taxonomy (NCBI): domain Eukaryota; kingdom Metazoa; phylum Chordata; class Actinopteri; order Gobiiformes; family Gobiidae; genus Gobius; species Gobius niger. The sequence goes on from NC_136875.1 coordinate 16,569,273, forward strand.
GGAGGGAAACAGCGCCCCCAATTTGACGCTGGTGGCCAAACACTGTACTGCATCCATATTTACCATTGAGAAGGAATGGGAGAGCAGGTCGCTCTCTGGCCCCACAAATACATACATAAATAAATAAAACAATAAAGATAAATAAAAATAAATAAAAAATAAAAAATAAAAAATAAAAAATAAAAAATAAAAAATAAAAAATAAAAAATAAAAAATGAAGATAAAAAATGAAGATAAAAGAAAAAAAGAATAAATATAAAAATGAAAAAATGAAAAAATAAATGAAAAAATGAAGCTAAATGTAAATAAAGAAAAAAAACAATAAAGATGAATAAATAAAAAATAAAAAAAGACAAATAAAAAAAAAAAATGAATAAAAAAATAAGATAAATAAAAATAAATATATAAAAAAATGAAAAAATAAATGAAAAAATAAATGAAAAATAAAGCTAAATATAAAATAAATAATTAAAACAATAAAGATAAATAAATATAAAAATAATAATAAAAAAAATAACTAAAAAAATAAAAAAAATAAAAATAAAAAAAATGAATAAAAAAATAAAATAAATACTTTTGCCAAAGGTTTGCCCGTGTTTCCGTTGCAGCTATGTAAATAATGATCTTCTTCTCCTTCTCCTTCTCCTTCTCCTTCTCCTTCTCCTTCTTCTTCTTCTTCTTCTTCTTCTTCTTCTCCTTCTCCTTCTCCTTCTCCTTCTCCTTCTCCTTCTTCTTCTTCTTCTTCTTCTTCTTCTTCTTCTTCTTCTCCTTCTCCTTCTCCTTCCCCTTCTTCTTCTTCTTCTTCTTCTTCTTCTTCTTCTTCTTCTTCTTCTTCTTCTCCTTCTCCTTCTCCTTCTCCTTCCCCTTCTTCTTCTTCTTCTTCTTCTTCTTCTTCTTCTTCTTCTCCTCCCCCTCCAGCTGGCCGGGATGAAGTCGTGGCTGGACCTCCGTAACGAGATCGTGTTCCTGACCCGAAACGCCACGTCGTCCCCGAGCGTCCTGTACTCGGCCGTGTCCCGCATCGTGTGTGGCCATCCCGAGGGGGGGGGGCTCCAGATCAAGAGCCTCAACTGGTACGAGGACAGCAACTACAAGGCCCTGTTCGGGGGGGGCGGCAACGCCAGCGACGACCAGCCCCAGAGTCTGTACGACAACTCCTCCAGTGAGTATGACCCGACCCGACCAGCCCCAGAGTCTGTGAGTGTGACCCGACCAGCCCCACAGCCTGTACGACAACTCCTCCAGTGAGTATGAGCCGACCCGACCAGCCCCAGAGCCTGTACGACAACTCCTCCAGTGAGTATGACCCGACCAGCCCCAGGGTCTGTGAGTCTGACCCGACCAGCCCCAGAGTCTGTACGACAACTCGTCCAGTGAGTATGACCCGACCCGACCAGCCCCAGAGTCTGTGAGTGTGACCCGACCAGCCCCAGAGTCTGTACGACAACTCCTCCAGTGAGTATGACCCGACCAGCCCCAGAGTCTGTACGACAACTCCTCCAGTGAGTATGACCCGACCAGCCCCAGAGTCTGTACGACAACTCCTCCAGTGAGTATGACCGACCAGCCCCAGAGTCTGTACGACAACTCCTCCAGTGAGTATGACCGACCAGCCCCACAGTCTGTGAGTATGACCCGACTGGTACGAGGACAGCAACTACAAGGCCCTGTTCGGGGGGAGCGGCAACGCCAGCGACGACCAGCCCCACAGCCTGTACGACAACTCCTCCAGTGAGTATGACCCGACCCGACCAGCCCCAGAGCCTGTGAGTATGACCCGACCAGCCCCAGAGCCTGTGAGTATGACCCGACCAGCCCCACAGCCTGTACGACAACTCCTCCAGTGAGTATGACCCGACCTGCCCCACAGCCAGGGGCGGACTGGCCATATGTCCTGTATTCTGGAAGAGCACAGAAGGGCAACCGGTCTGGCCCCTCACTTTACCTCACCTTTACCCCCGGGCGAAACCGAGCTTTACCCAAATCTAAAAGCTTAACCTCTCACCACCCGCCTGAACCGAATGCATTCTCTCCTCTTTGGGCCTGAGTAACGCCTCGTTTGAAAGACCCACAAAACTGATCTTTTTCACTCTCGTCATTTTTTACCATTTTTTGTCATTTTTTTGTAAATTTTTTGTAAATTTTTTGTAAATTTTTTGTCATTTTTTGTCATTTTTTGTCATTTTTTTGTCATTTTTTTGTCATTTTTTTGTAATTTTATGTAATTTTTTTGTCATTTTTTTGTCATTTTTTTGTAATTTTTTTGTAAATTTTTTGTAATTTTTTGTAATTTTTTGTCAGTTTTTTTCAAATTTTTTGTAATTTTTTGTCAGTTTTTTTGTCATTTTTTTGTCATTTTTGTGTATTTTTTTGTCATTTTTTTGTCATTTTTTTGTCATTTTTTTCATTTTTTTGTCATTTTTTTTGTCATTTTTTTGTCATTTTTTTGTCATTTTTTTGTAATTTTTTGTCATTTTTTGTCATTTTTTGTCAGTTTTTTTCAAATTTTTTGTAATTTTTTGTCAGTTTTTTTCAAATTTTCCCCCTTAACTGTTTTCAAAAATGACCATATATGGGCGATTCCAGAGACGCCGTCTGTATCTATGAGCTGACCAGCCCCACAGCCTCTACGACCACTCCAGAGTTTCTCCAGTTTGGCTTTACCCAAATCTTAAAGCTTCTTACATTTTTTATTATTAAAAAACGACAACAAAATATCATTGACTCCGGTGAGTTTGATCCAGAACCTGGTTTGAAAGTCTCTGAATGACCTTGAATGTCATTAAAAAGCTTTAAATCCACATTTCCTGAAAATAAAGATGTCGCTGAATCGTCTTTACTGCAGTTTGTTTAGTTCTTTAGGGTTAGTTAGTTTGTTTAGTTCTTTAGGGTTAGTTAGTTAGTTTAGTTCTTTAGGGTTAGGGTTAGTTTGTTTAGTTCTTCAGCTCAAACGTTCCCGTCGTTTCTTTAGAATCGTCACATTTGACTCGGCTCATTTTGTGGCTTTAAGAATATTTCATAATTAATGTGAATGTCCTTGAAAAGCCTTGAATGTTTCGTTTCATAACTGTCCCTTTGACCCCTGCTCTGCTCCTGCGGGGAGTCAATTAAGACCCCCCCCTCACCGCGGAGAGGCCCTGCCCCCCCCTCACCACAGGATTCAGCTCAGCACTCACAGTTTCCTCTGGACTTTTCCCCTTTAGGCGTCAGTGTTTTTCAGCTCCGCACTGGGACAGTCTGGTCTTAAAGGAACAGGCCGTGTTTTTTCCACACTGAGATATGTTCTTACCTGAGCTGTGACGAGTTCTTTAGGACCTGTCTGATCTTCAGTCACGTAAACACAGCGCAGACGGCGTTAGCATTTAGCCTCTCCCTCTCTCCTCTATAGCTCCAAAACAGGTCAAGATAGAAGCTACCAAGCTCTTCCACGTTTTCCACATTTACATTTTTACAAAAAACGGACAAAAAATTTACAAAAAAAATTACAAAAAAATGACACAAATTTACTAAAAAATGACAAAAAAATTAACAAAAAATTTACAAAAAAATGACAAAAAAATTTACTAAAAAATGACAAAAAATTTACAAAAAAATGACAAAAAATGACAAAAAAATTAACAAAAAATGACAAAAAAATGACAAAAAAATGACAAAAAATGACAAAAAAATGACAAAAAAATGACAAAAAAATTACAAAAAATGACAAAAAAAAATTACAAAAAAATGACAAAAAATTACAAAAAAATTACAAAAAATGACAAAAAAAAATTACAAAAAAATGACAAAAAATTACAAATAAATTACAAAAAATGACAAAAATTTACAAAAAAATGACAAAAAATGACAAAAATTTACAAAAAAATGACAAAAAACGGACAAAAAATTTTACAAAAAAATGACACAAATTTATTAAAAAATGACAAAAAATGACAAAAAATGACAAAAAAATGACAAAAAAATGACAAAAAAATGACAAAAAAATGACAAAAAATGACAAAAAAATGACAAAAAAGGACAAAAAAATTACAAAAAATGACAAAAAAAAATTACAAAAAAATGACAAAAAATTACAAAAAAATGACAAAAAATGACAAAAAAATGACAAAAAACGGACAAAAAATTACAAAAAATGACACAAATTTACTAAAAAATGACAAAAAAATTAACAAAAAATTTACAAAAAAATGACAAAAAAATTTACTAAAAAATGACAAAAAATTTACAAAAAAATGACAAAAAATGACAAAAAAATTAACAAAAAATGACAAAAAAATGACAAAAAAATGACAAAAAATGACAAAAAAATGACAAAAAAATGACAAAAAAATTACAAAAAAATGACAAAAAATGACAAAAAAAAATGACAAAAAAATGACAAAAAAATGACAAAAAAATTACAAAAAATGACAAAAAAAAATTACAAAAAAATGACAAAAAATTACAAATAAATTACAAAAAATGACAAAAATTTACAAAAAAATGACAAAAAATGACAAAAATTTACAAAAAAATGACAAAAAACGGACAAAAAATTTTACAAAAAAATGACACAAATTTATTAAAAAATGACAAAAAATGACAAAAAATGACAAAAAAATGACAAAAAAATGACAAAAAAATGACAAAAAATGACAAAAAAATGACAAAAAAGGACAAAAAAATTACAAAAAATGACAAAAAAAAATTACAAAAAAATGACAAAAAATTACAAAAAAATGACAAAAAATGACAAAAAAATGACAAAAAACGGACAAAAAATTACAAAAAAATGACACAAATTTACTAAAAAATGACAAAAAAATTAACAAAAAATTTACAAAAAAATGACAAAAAATTTTACTAAAAAATGACAAAAAAATGACAAAAAATAACAAAAAAATTAACAAAAAATGACAAAAAAATTAACAAAAAATGACAAAAAAATGACAAGAAAAATGACAAAAAATGACAAAAAGTGACAAAAAAATGACAAAAAATGACAAAAAATGACAAAAAGTGACAAAGAAATGACAAAAAAATGACAAAAAATGACAAAAAAATTACAAAAAAATTACAAAAAATTACAAAAAAATGACAAAAATTTACAAAAAAATTACAAAAAATTACACAAATTTACAAAAAAATGACAAAAAAATTACAAATTTTTTTTACAAAAAAATGACACAAATTTATTAAAAAATGACAAAAAATGACAAAAAATGACAAAAAATGACAAAAAAATGACTAAAAACACAAGTTCTAAATCCGCGCAGTAATCTTCACTTTACTGTGCAGATGCCAAACTACTCCTGGTATTATTACGCCTTACAATATAGTTCCCCCTTTTATCCGCTTAGAAAATCCACATTGTTTAATTGTGTGTAATTATACTTTGTAGTGGAACACTTCACGTAACCATATTTAAATAGGGGAAACGTGGAAGAGCTTGGTAGCTTCTATCTTGACCTGTGTTGGAGCTATAGAGGAGAGAGGGAGAGGCTAAATGCTAACGCCGTCTGCGCTGTGTTTACGTGACTGAAGATCAGACAGGTCCTAAAGAACTCGTCACAGCTCAGGTAAGAACATATCTCAGTGTGGAAAAACACTGGCCTGTTCCTTTAAAGGGACTAGATAGGTGTGTGTTTAAACTCCGTCTAGTCCCTTTAAGTCACACTGAGTCTGTGTTTCAGCTCCGTTCTGCAACAGCCTGGTCCAGAACCTGGACTCCAACCCCATGTCCCGCATGATCTGGACGGCCATCAAACCTCTGCTGCTGGGCCAGATCCTCTACACCCCCCACACCCCCCTGACGGAGAAGATCATCCACCAGGTACAGCCTCCTCTGGCTCCTCCCCCTCTAACTCCTCCTCCTCCTCTAACTCCTCCTCTACACCCCCACACCCCCCTGACGGAGAAGATCATCCACCAGGTACAGGCTCCTCCCCTCCTCCTCTAACTCCTCCTCTAACTCCTCCTCTACACCCCCCACACCCCCCTGACGGAGAAGATCATCCACCAGGTACAGCCTCCTCTGGCTCCTCCCCCTCTAACTCCTCCCCCTCTAACTCCTCCTCCTCTAACTCCTCCTCTACACCCCCCACACCCCCCTGACGGAGAAGATCATCCACCAGGTACGGCTCCTCTGGCTCCTCCTGCTCCTCCTCTGAAGAGCCCTGAGGAGGCCCGTGTCTAACTCCTCCTCTAACTCCTCCCCTCCTCTGGCTCCTCCTCCTCTCTCCTCTAACTCCTCCCCTCCTCTGGCTCCTCCTCCTCTCTCCTCTAACTCCTCCTCCTCCCTCTCCTCCTCTAACTCCTCCTCCTCCTCTAACTCCTCCCCTCCTCTAACTCCTCCCCTCCTCTAACTCCTCCTCTCCTCTAGCTCCTCCTCTCCTCTAGCTCCTCCTCCTCCCTCTCCTCCTCCTCCTCTAACTCCTCCCCTCCTCTAACTCCTCCCCTCCTCTAACTCCTCCTCTCCTCTAGCTCCTCCTCTCCTCTAACTCCTCCTCCTCCCTCTCCTCCTCTAACTCCTCCTCCTCCCTCTCCTCCTCTAACTCCTCCTCCTCCTCTAACTCCTCCCCTCCTCTAACTCCTCCCCTCCTCTAACTCCTCCTCTCCTCTAGCTCCTCCTCTCCTGCTCCTCTAACTCCTCCCCTCCTCTGGCTCCTCCTCCTCCTCCTCTAGCTCCTCCTCCCTCTCCTCCTCTAACTCCTCCTCCTCCTCTAACTCCTCCCCTCCTCTAACTCCTCCCCTCCTCTAACTCCTCCTCTCCTCTTCCTCTAACTCCTCCCCTCCTCTAACTCCTCCCCTCCTCTAACTCCTCCTCTCCTCTTCCTCTAACTCCTCCCCTCCTCTAGCTCCTCCTCTCCTGCTCCTCTAACTCCTCCCCTCCTCTGGCTCCTCCTCCTCCTCCTCTAACTCCTCCCCTCCTCTAACTCCTCCCTCTCCTCCTCCCCTCCTCCTCCTCTCTCCAGGTGAACCGGACGTTCCAGGAGCTGGCCGTGTTCCGGGATCTGGGCGGGATGTGGGACGAGATGAGGCCCAGAGTCTGGGACTTCATGGAGAACAGCGAGCAGATGAACCTCTTCAGGGTGAGAGCTGGGACGAGGGGCGGGGCCAGGGGCGGGGCCAGGGGCGGGACCAGGGGCGGGGCCAGGGCCAATGAGAGGTTCTGATCTCCTCAAACCTTCTCGTCTCCAGAGCCTGCTGAGGAACAACGTGACGGCTCGGTACTTCGGGGCGCAGCTCGCAGACACCGACTGGACGGTGGCCGACGTGAGCTACTTCCTGTCCCGGCGGGAGGAGGGGCGGCGGCCAGCAGGGGGCGCTCTGACCTGGGAGGACGTGTTCAACGAGACGGACCAGGCCATCGCCAGCATCTCGCGCTTCATGGAGGTCCGGACCTGAAGAGCACACACACTCTTCAAACCTCGCTCTTCACTCTTCACTCCTCACTCCTCACTCCTCACTCTTCACTCTTCACTCTTCACTCTTCACTCTTCACTCTTCACTCTTCACTCTTCACTCTTCACTCTTCACTCTTCACTCTTCACTCTTCACTCCTCACTCCTCACTCTTCACTCTTCACTCTTCACTCTTCACTCTTCACTCTTCACTCCTCACTCCTCACTCCTCACTCCTCACTCCTCACTCTTCACTCTTCACTCTTCACTCTTCACTCTTCACTCTTCACTCTTCACTCCTCACTCCTCACTCCTCACTCCTCACTCCTCACTCTTCACTCTTCACTCTTCACTCTTCACTCTTCACTCTTCACTCTTCACTCTTCACTCCTCACTCCTCACTCTTCACTCTTCACTCTTCGCTCTTCACTCTTCATCTCCTCTGCGTCCTCTTCTCAGTGCGTGAACCTGGATAAGCTCCGCCCCGTGGCCACCGAGGAGCTGCTGGTGAACAGGTCCATGGTTCTGCTGGAGGACCGGAAGTTCTGGGCCGGGATCGTCTTCTCCAACCTGCCCCACAACGCCACCGAGCTGCCCCCGAGGGTGGAGTACAAGATCCGCATGGACATCGACAACGTGGAGCGCACCAACAAGATCAAGGACGCGTGAGTACTACTAAAATACTACTACAATACTACTACTACGACTACAATACTACTACTACTACTACTGCCCCACAACGCCACCGAGCTGCCCCCGAGGGTGGAGTACAAGATCCGCATGGACATCGACAACGTGGAGCGGACTAACAAGATTAAAGACGCGTGAGTACTACTACAATACTACTGCAATACTGCAATACTACTATACTACTACTACTACAATACTACAATACTACTACTGCAACACTACTACAACTACTACTACTACAATACTACTGCCCCACAACGCCACCGAGCTGCCCCCGAGGGTGGAGTACAAGATCCGCATGGACATCGACAACGTGGAGCGGACCAACAAGATCAAGGACGCGTGAGTACTACTAAAATACTACTGCAATACTACTGCAATACTACTACTACGACTACAATACTACAATACTACTACTACCAACAAGATCAAGGACGCGTGAGTACTACTAAAATACTACTGCAATACTACTGCAATACTACAATACTACTGCAATACTACTGCAATACTACTATACTACTACTGCAATACTACTACTACCAACAAGATCAAAGACGCGTGAGTACTACTACTATACTACAATACTACTACAACAATACTACTACTACTACAACAATACTACTACTGCTACAACAATACTACTACTACCAACAAGATCAAGGACGCGTGAGTACTACTGCAATACTACTGCAATACTACTGCAATACTACTGCAATACTACTACTACGACTACAATACTACAATACTACTACTACAATACTACTACTACTACTACTACTACTACAATACTACTACTACAATACTACAACTACTACAATACTACTACTGCTACTACAATACTACTACTACTACAACTGCCCCACAACGCCACCAACCTGCAGCAGAGAGTGGAGTACAAGGTAGAGCGAACCAACAGGATCAAGGACGCGTGAGTACTACTGCTATACTACAATACAACAATACTACTACTACTACTGCAATACTACTGCAATACTACTGCAATACTACTATACTACAATACTACTGCAATACTACTATACTACAATACTACTGCAATACTACTACTGCAATACTACAATACTACTACTACTGCAATACTACTACTGCAATACTACAATACTACTACTACTACTACTACAACTGCCCCACAACGCCACCGAGCTGCCCCCGAGGGTGGAGTACAAGGTAGAGCGAACTAACAAGATCAAAGATGCGTAAGTACGACTACAATGCTACTACTACTACTACTACTACAATACTAGCCCGGCACGAGCCAGACTGATCCTCCATGTTAGAGACACATGGGGAGACAGTCTGGAATTGTGTGATTTGAATCTCGCTGACTCCGGCAAAACCAGGCAGAGCCAATCACAGCGCGGGAGGCGGGAGTTAACATTTCCCATAAACACCTGCGCTCCTCCTGCCACCAAAACAGAGAAGATCTTTTCCCAGAGCCCTTTCTTCTGTTTAAATGAGCTGGACTTGCCGTTAAAGCCACAGCAGAAGCTGCTCCGAGGGCTTTCACCGGAGCATTTACTCGACTGCACGTGTGGACGATAAACAATCATGGCGGAGACGTGAACGCAGAGCGTAAGAAGCTTTGCGTTTGATTGGTTCACTCTAGTTCAAGCTGCGATCGTTAGCCCCGCCTCCAGTCTCCATTTAGAAATTGTGTCCTATTATCACAATTCCAGACTGTCTTTATATGTATTTATGAATACATAAATGAAGTCAGTCTGGCTTTTGCCAGGCTACTACAATACTACTACTACAATACTACTACTGCTACCAACGAGATCAAGGACACATAAGTATAAGTACTACTACAAATCTTCTTCTTTGTCACTTGTGAGAAATTCTTATGGGGCTAAAATCCTCGGGTGTGTCTCCAACTGTATATGGATCTGAGGCTCTTCACGCTCGTCCCGCTCTTCACTCTCTGTTTGGCCGCTCTTCGCCCACATTTTTGTTGAATTTTTGTCAATTTTTTGTTGAGTTTTTGTCACATTTTTGTTGAATTTTTGTCAATTTTTTGTTGAGTTTTTGTCACATTTTTGTTGAATTTTTGTCAATTTTTTGTTGAATTTTTGTCAATTTTTTGTTGAATTTTTGTCAATTTTTTGTAGAATTTTTGTCATTTTCTCTTCACCCTCTGTTTGTCCCGCTCTTCACCCTCTGTCCCGCTCTTCACGCTCGTCCCGCTCTTCACGCTCTTCACGCTCGTCCCGCTCTTCACGCTCTTCACGCTCGTCCCGCTCTTCACGCTCGTCCCGCCCTCTGCAGGTACTGGGACCCCGGGCCCCGCGCTGACCCGTTTGAGGACATGCGGTACCTGTGGGGCGGCTTCACGTACCTGCAGGACGTGATCGAGCAGGGCATCGTGCGCGCCATGACGGGCACCACGGAGAAGACCGGGGTCTACATCCAGCAGATGCCCTACCCCTGCTACGTGGACGACATGTAAGCCCCGCCCCCTGTGTGTGAGCCCCGCCCCCTGTGTGTGAGCCCCGCCCCCTGTGTGTAAGCCCCGCCCCCTGTGTGTGTAAACGCCCCTGCTACGTGGACGACATGTAAGCCCCGCCCCTGTGTGTGAGCCCCGCCCCCTGTGTGTGTAAGCCCCTCCCCCTGTCTGTGTGCACGCCCCGTAAGCCCCGCCCCCCTGTGTGTAAGCCCCGCCCCCTGTGTGTGTGAGCCCCGCCCCCTGTGTGTGTAAGCCCCGCCCCCTGTCTGTTTACACAGCCCTGCTACGTGGACGACATGTAAGCCCCGCCCCCTGTGTGTGAGCCCCGCCCCTGTCTGTGTGCACGCCCCTGCTATGTGGACGACATGTAAGCCCCTCCCCTGTGTGTGAGCCCCGCCCCCTGTCTGTGTAAGCCCCGCCCCTGTCTGTGTACATGACATGTAAGCCCCGCCCTCTATAGCGTTAGCATTTAGCCTCTCCTCCTCTATAGCGTTATCATTTAGCCTCTCCTCCTCTATAGCGTTTGCATTTAGCCTCTCCTCTATAGCGTTAGCATTTAGCCTCTCCTCTATAGCATTAGCATTTTGCCTTTCCTCCTCTATAGCGTTAGCATTTAGCCTCTCCTCTATAGCGTTAGCATTTAGCCTCTCCTCTATAGCATTAGCATTTTGCCTTTCCTCCTCTATAGCGTTAGCATTTAGCCTCTCCTCTATAGCATTAGCATTTTGCCTTTCCTCCTCTATAGCGTTAGCATTTAGCCTCTCCTCTGTAGCATTAGCATTTAGCCTCTCCTCTATAGCGTTAGCATTTAGCCTCTCCTCCTCTGTAGCTCCAAACCAGGTGAAGATAGAAGCTCCGCACAGTAAAGTGAAGATATTACTGCGTGAATATCGAACTACTCCCGGTATTATTACGCCATAAAATATAGTTCCCCCTTTTTATCCACTTAGAAAATCCACATTGTTTAATTGTGTGTAATTATACTTACACGTAACAATATTTAAATAGGGGAAATGCTTCCATCTTCACCTGGTTTGGAGCTATAGAGGAGGAGAGGCTAAATGCTAACGTCTGTGTTTACATGACTGAGGACACGCGTGAAGACCAGACAGATACACATGAACTCGTCTAAGCTCAGAGCAGATCTCAGTCTGGAGAAGCGGTGCCTGTTCCTTTAAGAGTCGATGACCAACAGCATCAAACATGAAGATAAAGATTCTATATTTATTTGTTCGACACCAGTAGAACCTGGACCTTCTTCATGGACCACTCTCTCCTTCACTCTGCTCTGTCCTGCAGCTTCCTGCGGGTGATGTCCCGCTCCATGCCGCTCTTCATGACCCTGGCCTGGATGTACTCGGTGGCCATCATCCTGAAGAGCGTGGTGTACGAGAAGGAGGCGCGTCTGAAGGAGACCATGAAGATCATGGGTCTGAACAACGCCATGCTCTGGTTCAGCTGGTTCATCAGCAGCTTGGTTCCTCTGCTGGTCAGCGCGGGGCTCCTGGTGCTGCTGCTGAAGGTACGTGTTCTCCTGGTGCTGCTGCTGAAGGTACATGTTCTCCTGGTGCTGCTGCTGAAGGTACATGTTCTGGATCTGCTGGTCAGTGTGAGGCTCCTGGTGCTGCTGCTGAAGGTACATGTTCTCCTGGTGCTGCTGCTGAAGGTACATGTTCTCCTGGTGCTGCTGCTGAAGGTACATGTTCTCCTGGTGCTGCTGCTGAAGGTACATGTTCTGGATCTGCTGGTCAGTGTGAGGCTCCTGGTGCTGCTGCTGAAGGTACATGTTCTGGATCAGTGTGAGGCTCCTGGTGCTGCTGCTGAAGGTACATGTTCTGGATCTGCTGGTCAGCGCGGGGCTCCTGGTGCTGCTGCTGAAGGTACGTGTTCTGGATCAGCTGGTCAGTGTGAGGCTCCTGGTGCTGCTGCTGAAGGTACATGTTCTCCTGGTGCTGCTGCTGAAGGTACATGTTCTCCTGGTGCTGCTGCTGAAGGTACATGTTCTCCTGGTGCTGCTGCTGAAGGTACGTGTTCTGGATCTGCTGGTCAGTGTGGGGCTCCTGGTGCTGCTGCTGAAGGTACATGTTCTGGAACAGCTGGTCAGCGCGGGGCTCCTGGTGCTACTGCTGAAGGTACATGTTCTCCTGGTGCTACTGCTGAAGGTACATGTTCTCCTGGTGCTGCTGCTGAAGGTACATGTTCTCCTGGTGCTGCTGCTGAAGGTACATGTTCTCCTGGTGCTGCTGCTGAAGGTACATGTTCTCCTGGTGCTACTGCTGAAGGTACATGTTCTCCTGGTGCTGCTGCTGAAGGTACATGTTCTCCTGGTGCTGCTGCTGAAGGTACATGTTCTCCTGGTGCTGCTGCTGAAGGTACATGTTCTCCTGGTGCTACTGCTGAAGGTACATGTTCTCCTGGTGCTGCTGCTGAAGGTACATGTTCTCCTGGTGCTGCTGCTGAAGGTACAGACACAGAGAGTCTGTTCTCAGATGGGGAACCTGCTCCTGTAGTAGTTTGTAGTACAGTAGTATTACTCGTAGTAACTCGTGTACTCTGTCACAGATGGGGAACCTCCTCCCGTACTCTGACCCGGGCGTGGTCGTAGTATAGTAGTATTATAGTAGTATTACTCGTAGTAACGCGTGTACTCTGTCACAGATGGGGAACCTCCTCCCGTACTCAGACCCGGGCGTGGTCGTAGTATAGTAGTATTACTCGTAGTAACTCGTGTACTCTGTGACAGATGGGGAACCTCCTCCCGTACTCGGACCCCGGCGTGGTCGTAGTATAGTAGTATTACTCGTAGTAACGCGTGTACTCTGTGACAGATGGGGAACCTCCTCCCGTACTCAGACCCGGGCGTGGTCGTAGTATAGTAGTATTACTCGTAGTAACTCGTGTACTCTGTCACAGATGGGGAACCTCCTCCCGTACTCGGACCCCGGCGTGGTCGTAGTATAGTAGTATTACTCGTAGTAACGCGTGTACTCTGTCACAGATGGGGAACCTCCTCCCGTACTCGGACCCCGGCGTGGTCGTAGTATAGTAGTATTACTCGTAGTAACTCGTGTACTCTCACAGATGGGGAACCTCCTCCCGTACTCCGACCCCGGCGTGGTCGTAGTATAGTAGTATTACTCGTAGTAACTCGTGTACTCTGTGGCAGATGGGGAACCTCCTCCCGTACTCAGACCCCGGCGTGGTCGTAGTATAGTAGTATTGTAGTAACTCGTGTACTCTCACAGATGGGGAACCTCCTCCCGTACTCCGACCCCGGCGTGGTCGTAGTATAGTAGTATTACTCGTAGTAACTCGTGTACTCTGTGGTAGATGGGGAACCTCCTCCCGTACTCAGACCCCGGCGTGGTCGTAGTATAGTAGTATTACTCGCAGTAACTCGTGTACTCTGTCACAGATGGGGAACCTCCTCCCGTACTCCGACCCCGGCGTGGTCGTAGTATAGTAGTATTAGTTGCAGTAACTCGTGTACTCTGTGGCAGATGGGGAACCTCCTCCCGTACTCAGACCCCGGCGTGGTCTTCCTCTTCCTGGGCTCCTACGCCGTGGTGACCATCATGCAGTGCTTCCTGCTCAGCGTGGCGTTCGCCAGAGCCAACCTGGCGGCGGCTTGTGGAGGAATCATCTACTTCACCCTCTACCTGCCCTACGTGCTCTGCGTGGCCTGGTCAGACTACATCGGCTTCGGGGCCAAAGTCTTCGCCGTGAGTTTCACCTGTCTCTTTCCTCAGTCTCTCCTCTCTCTGTCCTCAGTCTCTCTGTCCTCAGTCCCTCCTCTCTCTGTCCTCTGTCCTCAGTCTCTCTTGTCTCTGTCCTCAGTCTCTCTGTCCTCAGTCCCTCCTCTCTCTGTCCTCAGTCCCTCCTCTCTCTGTCCTCTGTCCTCAGTCTCTCCTCTCTCTGTCCTCAGTCTCTCTGTCCTCAGTCTCTCTTGTCTCTGGTCTTTAGTCCTCAGTCCCTCCTCTCTGTCCTCAGTCTCTCTTGTCTCTGTCCTCAGTCTCTCTTGTCTCTGGTCTTTAGTCCTCAGTCCCTCCTCTCTGTCCTCAGTCTCTCTTGTCTCTGGTCTTTAGTCCTCAGTCCCTCCTCTCTGTCCTCAGTCTCTCTTGTCTCTGGTCTTTAGTCCTCAGTCCCTCCTCTCTGTCCTCAGTCTCTCTTGTCTCTGTCCTCAGTCTCTCTTGTCTCTGGTCTTTAGTCCTCAGTCCCTCCTCTCTGTCCTCAGTCTCTCTTGTCTCTGGTCTTTAGTCCTCAGTCCCTCTTGTCTCTGTCCTCAGTCTCTCTTGTCTCTGGTCTTTAGTCCTCAGTCCCTCCTCTCTGTCCTCAGTCCCTCTTGTCTCTGGTCTTTAGTCCTCAGTCCCTCCTCTCTGTCCTCAGTCCCTCTTGTCTCTGTCCTCAGTCTCTCTTGTCTCTGGTCTTTAGTCCTCAGTCCCTCCTCTCTGTCCTCAGTCTCTCTTGTCTCTGGTCTTTAGTCCTCAGTCCCTCCTCTCTGTCCTCAGTCCCTCTTGTCTCTGGTCTTTAGTCCTCTGTCCCTCCTCTCTGTCCTCAGTCTCTTGTCTCCTCTCTGTCCTCAGTCTCTTGTCTCTGGTCTTTCGTCCTCAGTCCCTCCTCTCCCCCGTGGCCTTCGGGTTCGGCTGTGAGTACTTCGCCCTCTTGTCTCTCCTCTCTGTCCTCAGTCTCTCTGTCCTCAGTCTCTCCTCTCTGTCCTCAGTCTCTCCTCTCTCTGTCCTCAATCCCTCTGTCCTCAGTCTCTTGTCTCCTCTCTGTCCTCAGTCTCTCCGTCCTCAGTCCCTCTTGTCTCCTCTCTGTCCTCAGTCCCTCTTGTCTCCTCTCTGTCCTCAGTCCCTCCTCTCCGTCCTCAGTCCCTCTTGTCTCCTCTCTGTCCTCAGTCCCTCTTGTCTCTGGTGTTTCGTCCTCAGTCCCTCTTGTCTCTCCTCTCTGTCCTCAGTCTCTCTGTCCTCAGTCTCTCTGTCCTCAGTCCCTCCTCTCTCTTGTCTCTGTCCTCAGTCCCTCCTCTCCCCCGTGGCCTTCGGGTTCGGCTGTGAGTACTTCGCCCTCTTCGAGGAGCAGGGCGTGGGGATCCAGTGGTCGAACCTCCTGAACAGCCCCCTGGAGGAGGACGACTTCAGCCTGAGGACGTCCATCGCCCTCATGTACGTGGACGCGCTGCTCTACGGCGCCCTCACCTGGTACCTGGAGGCCGTGTTCCCAGGTACGACCTGCTCTTCTTCATGTACTTCAGGTCTTCAAAACCAAATCCATTCTCTCTGTGCCATTGTCGTCACTTTGTATTTCCCTGAAGGGTTTTTTGTCACTTTTTTATTACTTTTTTGCTGGATTTTTGTCACATTTTTGCTCAATTTTTGTCTTTTTTTTGCTGGATTTTTGTCTTTTTTTTACTGGATTTTGGTCACGTTTTTGCTCAATTGTTGTCACTTTTTTTCTGGATTTTTGTCTTTTTTCTGCTGGATTTTTTTCTTTTTTCTGCTGGATTTTTCTGTTTTTTCTGCTGGATTTTTGTCTTTTTCTGCTGGATTTTTGTCTTTTTTTTACTGGATTTTTGTCACGTTTTTTCTCAATTTTTGTCTTTTTTTTGCTGGATTTTTGTCTTTTTTTTCTGGATTTTTGTCTTTTTTTTTCTGGATTTTTGTCTTTTTTCTGCTGGATTTTTGTCTTTTTTTTGTTGGATTTTTGTCTTTTTTCTGCTGGATTTTTGTCTTTTTTTTTGTTGAGTTTTTGTAACTTTTGTCGCTTCTTTCTGTCACTTTTTAGCTTTTTTCGTTTCGTTTACATCCTCATTTTTTCCTGGATTTTTGTCATTTTTTGCTGGATTTTTGTAGTTTTTTGCTGGATTTTTCTCTTTTTTTGCTGTTTTTTTGTCTTTTTTTGCTGTTTTTGTGTCTTTTTTTTCTGGATTTTTGTCTTTTTGCTGGATTTTTGTCTTTTTTTCCCTTGATTTTTGTCTTTTTTTTCTGGATTTTCGTCTTTCTTTTGCTGAATTTTTGTCTTTTTTGCTGGATTTTTGTCATTTTTCTGCTGGATTTTTGTCTTTTTTTGCTGGATTGTTGTCGTGTGAGAGTAACGCGGTGTTGTGGCGCCCCCTGCAGGTCAGTACGGGATCCCGCGGCGCTGGTTCTTCCCCTTCACTCGGTCCTACTGGTTTGGAGAAAAGGAGGGAGAAAGCAAACTGCCGCTGAACCGGAGGAGGAACCCGGGAGGTCAGTAAACCGTGTGTGTGGACAGCGCCCTCTGCTGGAGCAGTTTCCCCGACATTCAGAGTCAATCACAGAGCCACACTTTAGGGAAGCCTTTACCTGCTGCAGCTGAACCTGAGACCAGAGGCTCCACTCCCTGATCAGCGACTCAGCCTCTCCAGGTTATTGTTGAGTCGATATCGATCAACCTTTCAGCCCGAGAGACAGGTTCAAATGTGTGCTTTTATTTTGTGACATATTCATTCCAAAGATTTGCTCAGAGGGAGAAAATGTCTCCTGTTCTTTGGTTCAAAGCTCAATCATTGAATAAGCCAAGAAAGAGTTTGGTCTGTTTTTAGTCTGACCTTAAAGTGCAAAAGGTTATTGAGACCTGGAGTCACATTTCACGACATCCACACAGTTTGGAGTTCACCCTGTGGCTGTTTCTTCAGCGCCTCGTTCTGAACGTCCTGATTTCTCTCACGTCACTGTAAAACCAAAAGTCTGATCGACTCTGAGCTGCTCTGTGTGTTAGTGTTTATCAGACTCTGGAGCCTCACTCTTTAACAACATTATTCCAGCTCTTTCTCTTGTATTTTATTATTGCCGTTTATCACACGGCTCTTCACAACGTAAGTAGAAGCTCCGTTGATTTGAATGGGATTTCCCAACGTTCTCCCGGTCATTATTTCCTGATAAAGTTCCTCTGAGTTGGTGTTTTCATATCACTCCGCACGTACGTAGCAGCGACACTATCTGTCCCGTCACTGAGAGAGAAGTCGGGGAATCGTGAGTCTGACTTTCAACTTACCCAGAGATTCTCCACCATTCCTCCAACTGCACCTTCAGCTAAGTAGCTAGGCTAGCTGCTAGCCTTGCTGCTTCTAGCCTAGCCAAACGTTGCCGAGCAACGCGCAAACTTTAGGGAACTATTTGTCGCGGAAGTCGTTAAATAAACCTTTCGACCTTCATAAAAGTGTACGAAGTTTATGTTGTGTGTGTTCAGTTGGAAATGGACGAATAATAAGCGGATAATGTTTAGAACGCTGGTCATTATCGGGAAAATAAGCACCTTCAGGGCGAAACAAGACCCACGAAGACGTTAAAGAGAAAACTAGACACTGATCTCAACACTGACCAGTGTGGGAAGAATCAATGTTCAATTAAAGATCAGTAGATCAGTAGGATTTCATACATTTACACACACTTAAAAAGTCTCATGTGTTTTATAAGTGTTTTATAGAGACATGCGTTTCCAAAACAGTGTAGATGATAAAGTGTGTGTGTTCTTGTTCTTGTAATTACAACATTATGAGGACCAGTTTTTAACCAACAAAGTGAGGACATTTTGGGTGGACCTCACTTACCTGAAGGACTGTTTGAGGGTCAGGATGTGGTTTTAGGTTTAGGTTTGGGGGTCTCTGAGTGTCCTCACTAAGACAGCAGTACAAGCGTGTGTGTGTGTGTGTGCAGTCATCGTGATGGAGGAGGAGCCGGCTCAC
This sequence comes from Gobius niger, assembly GCF_951799975.1. Classification (NCBI taxonomy): domain Eukaryota; kingdom Metazoa; phylum Chordata; class Actinopteri; order Gobiiformes; family Gobiidae; genus Gobius; species Gobius niger. The sequence goes on from NC_136875.1 coordinate 16,587,508, forward strand.
CTGGACCCCGGCGTTTACATCGAGGACCTGGTGAAGGTTTACAGACACGGGAACAAACTGGCCGTGGACGGACTCACGCTGGGCTTCTACGAAGGACAGATCACCTCCTTCTTAGGACACAACGGCGCCGGGAAGACCACCACCATGTGAGCGAGGGGGGCGGAGTCAGCCTTAAGGAGCACTGTTATTAGCTCATTCACTGTCTCTCTCTCCTCTGATAGGTCCATCCTCACAGGCCTGTTCCCGCCCACCTCTGGCACCGCCTACATCCTGGGCAGAGACATCCGGACTGACCTGAGCGCCATCCGCCAGAGCCTGGGCGTGTGTCCGCAGCACAACGTCCTCTTCAGCATGTCAGTTACTTTGTTTACTATGAAACTGTCAGTGTTAATGAATGAGGATAATGTGGGTCCGAGTGTGGAGCCCTGAGGAACTCCTGTCTGTAAAAGGAGATTTAAAGTGTTAGTGCTAGATTAATGCTCCGGAGGGACAGTCTGCTGTGAAAACATGAGACATCATGACACAAATGAACCTCTTACCACCAAAACCAAATCCACTCTCTCCTCTAGGCCGTCACTTTTTATTTCCCTTAAGTGTTTTTGTCCCTTTTTTGCTGGATTTTTGTCTTTTTTCTGCTGGATTTTTGTCTTTTTTTTTGCTGGATTTTTGTCTTTTTTCTTCTGGATTTTTGTCTTTTTTTGTTGGATTTTTGTCTTTTTTTTACTAGATTTTTGTCTTTTTTTTTACTAGATTTTTGTCTTTTTTTGCTGGATTTTTGTCTTTTTTTACTGGATTTTTGTCTTTTTTTGCTGGATTTTTGTCTTTTTTTATTGGATTTTTGTCACTTTTTTGCTGGATTTTTGTCTTTTTTTTGCTGGATTTTTGTCTTTTTTTTCTGGATTTTTGTCATTTTTTGCTGGATTTTTGTCTTTTTTTTTACTAGATTTTTGTCTTTTTTTGCTGGATTTTTGTCTTTTTTTTTGCTGGATTTTTGTCTTTTTTTACTGGATTTTTGTCACTTTTTTGCTGGATTTTTGTCTTTTTTTTGCTGGATTTTTGTCTTTTTTTTGCTGGATTTTTGTCTTTTTTTTGCTGGATTTTTGTCTTTTTTTTCCTGAATTTTTACTTTTTTTTCTGGATTTTTGTCTTTTTTTTCTGGATTTTTGTCATTTTTTGCTGGATTTTTGTCTTTTTTTACTGGATTTTTGTCTTTTTTTTTACTAGATTTTTGTCTTTTTTTGCTGGATTTTTGTCTTTTTTTTTGCTGGATTTTTGTCTTTTTTTACTGGATTTTTGTCACTTTTTTGCTGGATTTTTGTCTTTTTTTTGCTGGATTTTTGTCTTTTTTTTGCTGGATTTTTGTCTTTTTTTTGCTGGATTTTTGTCTTTTTTTTCCTGGATTTTTGTCTTTTTTTTCTGGATTTTTGTCTTTTTTTTCTGGATTTTTGTCTTTTTTTTCTGGATTTTTGTCTTTTTTTGTTGAGTTTTTGTAACTTTTGTCACTTTTTAGCTTTCTTTGTTGCGTTTTCATCCTCATTTTCTTCTCGTTTTTTGCCTCTGTTTTGAAGAAGCGTTTAGATCTGGAGAACAGGAGAAAACATGTTCAGGTTGGAGTGAAGAGGTTAAGGTTAGGGCCAGGGAAATGGTTAACTTAAGGGTTAGGATCAGGATTATTTGTATTTTTAGCATGTCCGTCCTGAGTTCGCTTTATATGAAACTATCAGTGTTGATGAATGAGAATAATGTGGGTCCGAGTGTGGCGCCCTGAGGAACACCCTGTTTTTTAACCCCTGTATCCGCCTTGACCTCCAGGCTGACGGTGGAGGAGCACATCTGGTTCTACGCGCGCCTCAAAGGCCTGTCCGAGGCCCGGGTCCGCTCGGAGATGGAGCAGATCCTGCGGGACACGGGCCTGCCTCACAAACGCTCGGCCCGCACCTGCGCCCTGTCGGGGGGCATGCAGAGGAAGCTGAGCGTGGCGCTGGCCTTCGTGGGCGGGGCCAAGGTGGTGATCCTGGACGAGCCCACGGCCGGGGTCGACCCGTTCGCTCGGAGGGGCATCTGGGACATGCTGCTGAAGTACCGCGCCGGTGAGTCCTCAGGTTCAGGAGGGACGAGGGGTTAGATCAGGGGGGCCAAACTTTATGTCTCCTGAGGCCAAAATGGAAAAGCATCTGTTTTTTGGTTTACATTTGCATTTAATTCTATCTATGAGAATAACATGCTACAAAAGCCTAGTTTTAGTGGAACAAAATCAATAGCAATTTAGTGCAATGTGTAAACAACCACACCACATGTACCTGCAGCACCGACAGTGACTTTACCTCAGTCAAAGAAAATGACACATTAGACCCATTTGAAAGTGTCAGTTCAGCATAAGTTATTTTATAAGTCATAGATGTCAACGACCGTTGCAATAAAATATGGGAAAGTTGATGCTACGACGCTCCATGACAGAGAAAACCAAGACACCAGAAAAGTGTTTCCTTAACTTTGTGGAATGAGTGAAACAGATGAATTTTTGTCATTTTTTGCAGATTTTTTGTCACTTTTTTTCTGGATTTTTGTCACTTTTTTTCTGGATTTTTGTCACTTTTTTGCTGATTTTTTGTCACTTTTTTGCTGATTTTTTGTCACTTTTTTGCTGGATTTTTGTCACTTTTTTGCTGGATTTTTGTCACTTTTTTCTGGATTTTTGTCATTTTTTGCTGGATTTTTCTCACTTTTTTGCTGGATTTTTCTCACTTTTTTGCTGGATTTTTCTCACTTTTTTGCTGGATTTTTCTCACTTTTTTGCTGGATCTTTGTCAGCATAAATTCTTTTATAAGTCATAGACGTCAACGACCTTTGCAATAAAATAATTTGGAAAAATGTGAAAGTTGATGCTACGACGCTCTATGACAGACAAACACCAAGACACCAGAACAGTGTTTCCTTAACTTTGTGGAATGAGTGAAACAGATGAATTTTTGTCATTTTTTGCAGATTTTTTGTCACTTTTTTGCTGGATTTTTGTCACTTTTTTGCTGGATTTTTGTCACTTTTTTGCAGAATTTTTGTCATATTTTCGCAGAATTTTTGTCATTTTTTTGCTGGATTTTTGTCATTTTTTTGCTGGATTTTTGTCACTTTTTTGCTGGATTTTTGTCACTTTTTTGCTGGATTTTTGTCTTTTTTTTGCTGGATTTTTGTCTTTTTTTGCTGGATTTTTGTCTTTTTTTGATGGATTTTTGTCACTTTTTTGTTGGATTTTTGTCTTTTTTTGCTGGATTTTTGTCACTTTTTTGCTGGATTTTTGTCACTTTTTTGCTGGATTTTTGTCATTTTTTTGCTGGATTTTTGTCATTTTTTTGCTGGATTTTTGCCTCTTTTTTGCTGGATTTTTGTCTTTTTTTTGCTGGATTTTTGTCACTTTTTTGCTGGATTTTTGTCACTTTTTTGCTGGATTTTTGTCACTTTTTTGCTGGATTTTTGTCATTTTTTTGCTGGATTTTTGTCATTTTTTTGCTGGATTTTTGTCACTTTATTGCTGGATTTTTGTCAGCATAAATTCAGTGATTCCTTAACTTTGTGAAAGGAGTGAAACAGCGCCCCCAATTTGTCACCGGTGGCCAAACAGTGAACTGCATCCATATTTGCCATTGAGAATGAATGGGAAAGAGTGAGTATTAACCAGATGCGGCGCAAAAGTAGGTCACTCTCTGGTTTAGATGAACTTGTCCCTCAGCGTTGGTCCATCCAGGTTAGAGACGAGCCCAGTTTCAGCCCCGTCTCTGACCCGTCTCTGTCCCGTCTCTGACCCGTCTCTGACCCGTCTCTGACCCGTCTCTGACCCGTCTCTGACCCGTCTCTGTCCCGTCTCTGACCCGTCTCTGTCCCGTCTCTGACCCGTCTCTGTCCCGTCTCTGACCCGTCTCT